>NW_026851894.1:0-65593 GCF_026571515.1 Ruditapes philippinarum | reverse complement strand
CTGCCGCTAATTGCTCACTATTTAATGCCATCTTTTTCCTTTATTAAAGAACTGTGTACGAAAACATGCGAATGAAGATTACACAACATTTGACATACGGCGCTGTTTTGGTTTCTGACTTTCAGGTACTTCACTGTTGGAAGCCGGGCACCAGAGGCGAGCCCCCAGAAGTGACCAATCGGAGACGCGTTTACAAATATGATGCGTGCGCATTCCCTTCGAAATATGGCTGCATAGATGTTGTGATTTACACGGTGGAGAGGAAAATCGTTGTGTCTCTGAACTGTTGTCTGAAAGGCTATCATTTTTACATGTAAGTGTATTGATTTAATGTATTTCTTATGAATCTAGTGCAACTTTGGTGCTGAACGGCGAATATTACATATTTTAGGCCTGTGTATAGACAGCGGAGTTTCCGGCCAGGAATCTTCCGACCAACACAAATGTCAAATTTGAGGCGTCATATTGCAGGTATAAAATAAACCTCGTGGAAAACGAATGATTTTCGAGGCAGAGACATTCGTTCCACGTAACCTGCCACCAAAATTTTGGAAATTGACCGATGATTGTATGAGAAATTGACGTTACAAGCAATGACATTAGTTTTTTCCCATTGAGAATGCCTGAGAGATGAATACCTTGTAATAAATTAACAATAGAATTTTATATTTTTGTTGGAAACTATTAATTTGATTATAATATGCATATTGGATAGTGTTTTACAGGTTTCAGATGATCATTTTTTATTTTTGAAAATATGGGGGGGTTGTAGTGTGGGGTTGGGGGGTGGGGGTCCAGGTCACGCGACGGGCACCTTTGGTCTTTATGAAACCACCACTAGATTTTGTTTCGTTTCAGGGGGCAGTGTTTTACTAGTACTTTAAAATGAAAATAGTTGTTGTGCTTGAGCAATTACTTTAGATATCTAACAGAGTTTACAGTATCTTATTTCGGTAAACTACGTAAGGGGAGCTTTTTTTTACAAAAATATTTAAAATCTAATAAATTTGTTTCACTGTTTAACGGATACATTAGTACAAAAAAAACAAATAAAAAACAAACAAACTTCGATTGCAACATCCGCATCATCATCATTTCTGTAATTTTATATGATTAAATCGGATTAAATGGATAGAATATCATTATTAGTAACTTCTCTTAAATATGGAATCAATCAGACTAATTGAAATGTTTATTTCCGCGTATTAACTAAAATTGCTAACATTGCAGAATTGGAAATTTGAGAAAAACGTTCAGGTCTTCAAACAAGAAAACAATAGTAGGCATTTGTTTTCATCGTGTATCTCTGTTTTACTGCAACTTATGTACTTTGAAGGGTGCGTCCACATTTTGTATTGTGCTGTGGTATACAAGTTTGCTCATAGTAATAAAACTTATCTCAATTATTCTACATGATATTTTAACTCTTTCAATTTCATTCAAAAGCTTAAATAACAATGAAAATTGTTTGACTGTTTCATATCAATAAGAACAAAAATACTGTGTCGGTCTTATTATTGAAAAAAAAACTATATGTTACTGAATAAGATAAAAATATTAAATTATTGTGTTGAATATTTTTGGTATCTAATAAAGTGTCTGTCTGAACAAAAGCTTTAGATGTATATCACCTCATATTTTCAATAAATTAATAAAAGTATTGTACATTTGTTTCTTTCAAATATATCAAAAATCCAGACAAAATTTTACCGATTACGTCTTTGACTAGGATAACCATCCAAATTTCTAGAAATCTTAACTTTAAACGTTAATATAGTTTTGCAATTTTAATGTATTGCTGTAAGTTTTTTTGTTTATCTTTTTGAAATTATCATTAAAATAACTCTATTCAAATTTTTACTGTTATAAAATATAATGGATCGAAAATTAGCTTTATCTGACTTTTTGATACCGTTATATACCAAAATGTAGTGCAATAAACAAGCTAGCTCAAAAGACCGTTTCCTAAACTTCTTTACATGTAGCGTTAAATAACCTAGTATGTCGTCCGTCTATATGTCTATATGTACTATCAACCGTATAAATTCCCAAGTTATTCATAGAAAATAGATCCATGTTTTAACCCTAGGTTATAAAACTCCCGATCTGTATTCATGTGTCACGAGATATTTCTCTGAAATTTCCATAAATTATTTTTATTCAAATATAAATAACTGATACGGTGATGGAACGCTATTGATCCGCGGCATGACAAATTTTGCATATTTTGAATTACAAAGATATATTTAAGGTGCACTCCTCTGGATGGGTAAAAATATTTAACGAAATTCAAATTTGAAAGACAAATGTTTTTAAAGAAAAGTAAAAAGATTTTAGTTTCAAGAAATAATTTACATGATATGTGTGATTAATGACCGTTTGTGAAGTATTATAAACCGTACTTCTACTGCGTGACTAACTCAGTACATTATACTGGAATGTATTATACTGGAATGTTAATGGTCTATTTTGGCATATTTTGTAGGTATGCTACTTAAATGCGTTTTATATTACCTTTTAAATATTAGAGTTTTCAGAAATTTTGTAATTGATAGCCCTAAATTTCTATAACTTGCCGACAAATATTGCTCCTTCAAACAACATCTGCTTAAAACTATCAATTTCGTATAAGTAAAAAGGGAAATTGTCTGTGTGTTCAGTGAACAGTTCTTGTTGCAGAATAATATACAAGTATATTTTAAATATAAGATGAAATATTATTATTATTCAGTTGAATACATATCTGACTTGTTAAAATAACAGTTATTCATGATACTATGTTAATAGTTATTAGATTTCTAAAGATTCATTTTCTTTAAAGTGAGTAGAAGAGTGTAAACGGAGAATTCTTCGGATTGGGATATCCACATGCTCTGTCTTACCCACAACAGATGCTATAATGTTTGCTTTAATATAAAACAGGGCATATGAAAATAAGGTAAAGGTCGGTTTAGAATATACTTTGCATGGCTTTTTTTTAATTTTAAAGAATTATTATGATTTGATAATTAAAACTCTACCTTGTCGAAAGTTTTCTTCAAATGCAATTGATTGTGTTTTGATCTCTGTTATATCATATGTCATATAATATCATATTATATTGTTGAATAAGATTTTTCGTTTTATGTTCGCATTTGCACGATTGAAAACACGATTGTAAACATGTTTACGTTGTTTATCTAATGAAATCATGCAACCAAGCAATATAAACAGTTTATTGTGGGTAATGAGATTGCTACTGGAATGTTAATGGTCTGGTTAAATTACCTTTACCTTGAATGCTGACTGTTTATTTTTTCATTTAATTCATAGAATTGCTGATTGCATTAGCTTGAATTTGACAAAACCTTTTGGAATGCAACGAGTAATAACATGAAAATCGGTGTTTGTTTTTTTCTATTATACAAACTGACCGTCTATAGTCTGTTTAAATAAATAACGGTTTGCATTTAGAAAAATATCAATTCAGATAAGACAAACACATGGCTCGCATTCTGTTTAATATACAAAACAATGCAAAGTATGTACCGGTATAACTGGTGTTTATACCGAAACAACTTGTTGTGTAGGTGAAACAATTGATATAAAAAAAAAATGATTATACATCTTTTAAAGAACCATTCAGCCATTATGAGCTACTCGTACACTATATAGCTGCACCACATTTGTCTTTTTTTGAATGATGGCATTTAGAACATTAAATAGGGACTTAGTATTTTCTATCACACTTTTATTTTGCATTTTGTTACTTCTATTACAACATATTCATGAGTCAGCGCTTGCAATGAAAAGCAACTTACGTGATCTAAATAATTAACTAAATCTTTTCCCCACCCTAAACAAGACAATGTGTTATTGCTAAGGCTTTTGGTGCCTTTTATACCTACATTGATAAAATGATTTTCATTTGATCAGCCGAATAATGTTAAGGAACGAAAGGTTATACGTGTAGCAGACTGTCTCTTTGTATGTTCACTATAGTTATCAGTTTATATCACCCTATCTATAACATTAAGACTGATCTAAGAACGCAGTGATATGATTTTATGACCTTGTTTCCGAAGAATCCTTGTAACCTTATTATGGATATGTCTGTTTTATGTTAAGGAAATTGATATGGTCGCTGTTCCCGTGTTATGAGTGTCTTACTTGCTTTGTTATGTCTTATTCAATTAAATAAATACAGTAAATTTCTTCATCCGTAAACAATATTCCATCTCTCAGAATACGGACAATACAAATTACCTTTTATTTGATTATTAGCTAAGTACAAATCAGAAGGAATATGATAAAATGTTGGCAATATGACATCAGATGAAGCCGTTTTTTTAAACTAGACAGTGTATAATTATGTCTTGAGAAAATGCTGCCTCGATCAAAGAGCTTTTGTCATAAAATTGAGATCATATAACAACTTCGGGTAATAACAGAGTGGTTTTTACTTAAGGTTAAAAAAGACACCTCAGACTACTCAAATTATTTTTTTTAATTTTGTCGTTCTGGGTTTTCTTTAGGTGTTCTTATTTTCTCTATTTCCTCGCCACATTAGCTTTGTTTGTGCCGTGTGGAGGCTGTCAAAATTCACCCCGTACATTCAATCAGAGATGTTATCGTTAAGCACGACATATTTGTTGTGTTTCTGGTACTTTACTTTAAACATTTGACATTTTCTAGTTCGATGGTTCCAATATTCCTATCTGAATAATGATAAATCACCCTAATGATATGTTGCCTGTTTATTTTACTTCTTATCTGTGATATGCAGGCTTCATAACCTGCAAGCTCAGTAATGTAATGAAGATTCAAATTTGATTTGAATGTGTATTATCTGTATTACACAATTAAAGTTTGCATTGTTGTAATGACGTAAACGTTTTATTCATTCAGTAATTCTTTTCCGCCAGTCAACAATTGTTCAACGGGCTTCTTAACCTTTAACCTTGTAACATCAGAGACTTGACATTTTCAGCGATCCTGTCCTGGATATGTATATAACCAGGACATCATAAAAGGACAGCAAATGAACAATGCTATCGCAGAAATTCCCGATTATATTAACTCTAGAGAGAACTGTGTCTAACAAATTCACAGGCTAGAACATTTTATTTGACACACGT
Source organism: Ruditapes philippinarum (assembly GCF_026571515.1). Taxonomy (NCBI): domain Eukaryota; kingdom Metazoa; phylum Mollusca; class Bivalvia; order Venerida; family Veneridae; genus Ruditapes; species Ruditapes philippinarum. The sequence continues at coordinate 60,476 of NW_026851894.1, read as the reverse complement.
GTTCGTTCTTAGACTATATATGTCATAGAGAAGTTATTATGTAGTTAGTGTGTTTGTTGTGTCTTAGCTGTGTGAGTGTCATCCGTAATTGAACTGCCGATGTTCAGGTGACAAATATATGCATCGATGCAGTTGCCACGTGACCATCGATGTGTTTAGTTGGATAATGAACATATATCTGGGATCTTGTTTCAGTTTTCTCTCCCCATCTTTGAGTCGCACGCTATTGTTACAAATATATGCAACACTGTGTCCTGAATTAAGACCAAATATAAAATATCTATACAGCTTTATATAGCCGGCAACGTCGAAAGTGCTATTTTTATTAAGTCAACATAGCTAGGAAAGAATGCGGGGAATATACATGTATATGCTTGTACAATGTTGTATTATGTCAGAGTATCAATTATTGATATCCCAAGAGGCGGTTTAGTTTTGCTGTTAATTGCTTTCATATGACATTACAGACATCTGTAGCAAGGAGCAATAAAAAATACATCTGTGAAATTTTTATTGAAAGGTAAAACAACTATTGTCAGTCGTAAAAGCTGATAGCGAGTGTATCGTTTTTAAAACGAAAACGTGTTTTAATTGACATTTTATTTTGTGGAAGCTTCGGAAATATATGCATCAAAGCACAATTCTTATCAAAAGTTGCCGATTTTGACTATGTTTACTTTCCTTGCAAAAACTGGTGACCAATTTTTTGTGTCAATCTCTAATATAATATAAATGACAAAGTATAAAAAATCTCTACAAACTACTATTAGTCAGACAGTAAAAATATGGTGAGAAATACTGCTCATTTAGTAATTAAACGCACACAACCTGTAAATAATAACTTGAATCTTGAATGTTATATATTATATTCTTTTTATTTTTCATAAAACCTTAGTATATTTTTGTGAAATTTGATTTTGAAAATTCTTGAAACATTTTGACTCATTCATCTAGAGGCATGCAGTTTTAAAGTAAACAGTTCGTTCAATGATATTATAGCAATAGTCGCTAGAGCTATTCATCCTTATTGTCTGAATGAGGAAATGATAGGAAATATCAGCGAGATATTTCTAATCACTTTTATGTACACAGTCAACGGGCAAATATGCTGAATTGACATTTGAAAATACCAGTGACTAGACGTTTGCTTAATATTTAATTCCTCATTTTGTGAAATGGTATAATATATTTCCCAAATGATATGATAGCATATTTCAGTCAAAAGTGATTCAGGCTTTTTCATTTTAAAAGTGGCTTTCTGCAATGCTTATTGTTGTAATATTGAATGAATATATAATTTTTAAACATTAACAATTTCATTACAGCACGTGAGTGATGTAGAGTGCAACTAATGATGCCGGGACGGTGGGGGAGGGGGGCGTGAGCAATTTTGCACCCTTATCATTTATGAACATACTCATTCAATTCAACTTTTTTAATTACTCATGTTTGGATCTAACAAACCATTCACTATTTCAAAGGTGTTGATTTAGGCTTTGACCCTCGTATGTATGGTCTATTTTAGAGAACAATGTAAAATTGAAGTTTTTTTTGCAGTGGTTACCATTTTTAAATGTATTCTTCATTTTATGAATATTGTGCTAGTGCCAGATAAAGGTTTTTATAGTGTAATGTCTTACATTTTTATCTTGTATTGGCACAGGTAGTTACAATGACAATATTATATTTTATTTAATACTATTTTTGCATATCAAATATGCTTTATTAAAGATTTAATTTGCAATGAAGTATAATGGTAAGCATATACAAGTTTAATTCCATCATTTGAATTAAATAACAGCACAAAAGAAATTCTAAAGCCCGGTTGATCAGAACATCCACTAAAATTTTTGTGTTCATACAAACATATCATAACACCAAAATTGTTTGAAATATTTATTGACACAATATTTTTAGATTTAAAATATTAACAAACCATTCGTAACAATAACAGTTCATAAAATTTTGTTTAAATTGACAAAAAACTAACATAGTTTGACTTACACAATGCTGTACAGTTAGCCGTTTTAATGCCATTCTGCAACTGTAAATCTTGAGCAAAATCTGTTGACATTTACATTACCCCAATGACACATTTAGAAAATACCTTTACCTGCTGAAATTGTTCAATACATTCATCCAACTTTGAATTTGGGACCGTCCAAAAAATGTAAAAGGAGTTGGTTTATACATAATTTATTTAAGCTCGACTTTTTAGGAAGCTTTAAGCTTCTAGACCACCCTTCGAATCCGTTTCTGGAACCAACCAGTACTGAGCAATGAGTGAAAAGTTTCTTGCTCCAGGAAACAACGACTTGCCCCTGATGGGGTTTGAACCCATGCGGCTAGCGATCATTAGATTACTAGTCCGATGCGTTAACCACTCAGCTACGTCGCCACTTAAAAAATTGAAATAATTTATCTAAAGATATAATCATGATTTATCAACATTTAGAGCATGGTCAGACTGCACGGAAGTGCAGGCATGCATTGATCTTTTTTTAGTGAAAAGGCTTATCACAACCGGTTTCAGCAGAACTGGGTCGTTAGGGAACACAATTACATGTTATATCTATTATTGAAATTAAAAATATTCAGTTCATAATCTGTTTGAACACAATTGCACATTTTGAGCACAAACGTTTCTTATTTCTCTCAAAGAACAAGCAATTTAAATACATAAGTTATGTAATCATGAAGGCATGTAAACAATTCCAAATCAACACACAATTTAAAAGATTCGGTCTCATTTTGAACAACGCAAATTTCATATTCATATATTTGTGTAAAGTGGTTTGTTATTTTTATAAATAAAAAATAAAACAGATCATCTTTTTTTTGTCTATTCAAACATTTTATATTCTATATGAAGCTATTAAAGAATAAATACAAAACACACTCTTGTTCTCTAGCTTCTTTTGCCGTCAGCATTATATTGTCTTATATTTTACATAATACTTTATATTTCTGGGTTATCATTATGCATTGCACATTTATATTATGGTACCGAAAGAGAGTTTGAAAGTATTGTTTATGATGCAATTCATGTATCGTAGTTCAGTTGATTTAGATTTTACACCAGAAACGTGATTAAATAATTTGCATTTATATTTAAAGTATGAGTAATTAATGTAGGAACAACAACTGCTAGTTATAACATTTGCCTTACGGGGTGATTTTAAATAATTTAACTTCGTTTATTACATTGAAATAGAGTCAGAGCAAAGACATTTGTTGGGAATAATTTATGTGAAAGTGAAATTAATTAAAAGGGGATTTCCACCTGTTTTTGTTTCTACAGCTATCTTTAAAAAATGAGAAAATAGTTTGGTATCAATCAGTCGAAATCATTTCTATCGTACGGTGATTGTTTGTGACGACAACAGTAACTGATGACATTCCAATTGGTTTCACACATGAATAATCAAATTGGTAAGCATTTGTCTATCTATGTTAATAAATGTTTATATAATTCTCTCATAACTTGTTGTTGTTGACATTTTTTAAAAACAAATGCGGTTGTAATAAAACACTAAACAATGGTAAAATCCATCAAATTATATGATACTCGAGAGCGTAATTCTATTGCACTTTTCCATCTCTATAACACTAATATATAGCCCAAGGATCATTTAATTCCATTTAAAAATTCAAATGATACATATTGTATGTGTCAATATAGCAATGATGTAACAAGCCGGCTATATCAAACATCCGATGAATCGGCTGCAAGCGCTTGCATGGAACCAAGCGGAACAAGAACAACATGTTCCCTTGACTGGTCACTGTTACAAACTGGAACGTAGGTTTTTGTCGTTAGGTCTTCTGAATTGTCACATTCACCAATATCAATAAGACATTCTGTCTGTGACTTTTCGATATCATGCCCTATTGAATTACACATAGAAACGGCAGGTAATATTGAAGCAGAGTTACCCTCTTCAATATCCTTGCTCTCAGTTTCTGTATTGTGTTCTATAAGTAAATTCCCTACATTTTCATTATTCACATTTTTATCATCATTTTCAAGACTATGTTCTGCACCATCAGTTGTATTTTCTAACGTGTCATTACCTGTTCTTTGTTCATTGATTGATGCATTGCATATTTCTTTTAAATCAGAAGGTTCGTTTTCGGTAGAATTACTTTTAATTGTATATAAGGGACTTAATTCGTTTATTGGAAGTTCTTTTGGGCTTTTCTCAGAACGTCCAAAACCATCGTGAGATATTTTGTTCTTAAATGGAGCGGATTGTAACTTATAGGTGACGCGTTTCCTCATCCTTGAACTAAGGTCGGAATGATTTCTCATGATTACTTTTTTATCATGTTTCTCTGTAATAGGAGATGATGGTTCACTAGCGTGCTGTTTATCAATAAGTATTGATCTAGGTTTTGGATGGTGTGAATCTATTCCATTTGGTGATCTTTCTGGCGTACTGCTTGAATGGTTCGGGTTTAGCAAAATCTTCCTGTCATCTTTATATAGATCAATGAGAAGATCCAGTTTTGATTCTATATCTTCGACCTGAAAAACATAGTGATGTGTCATTTTCTACCATATTTAATAAGATTCAAAGCATGGAATTGGCTTAAGCAGATAAAATACCTCGGTTTACATTACAATTTTTATATTTCATCGATGAGCGGTTACTTTATATTGTAACTAGCTGTTTCATTTAACAACTTCTATTCGTTAATAAAATGGATTTAACTTCATGATACTTATACGGTGGAGAACAGTAACGTTTGTGTTATTCAATAAATAAATAATCTTCCAGAAAATCATTCAATTACGAAAAACTTTAATAAAGCTCAGTTCTAAAAAATGTGTTCTGTAATAAGCATAAAATAACCGCGCCAATACAGTTTGGATTATATTGTGACTTTCAAGCTTGAGGAAAGACTTGGGTGTGGTAATTTTTGGCACAAACGGGCAACTAAGTAGAACTACCGACGTTCCGTTAGCTAGCTGGATAGCTTTTTCACACGGCTGAATCGAAAGACACTTCAGCTGATCGAACATACAGCGATGTGAGACAAGTGGTTTGAAGTCAATGACCTTAACAACTCAGCCATTTATCCCCCGATAGCAAACTTGCTAAATCAGATCATAAATAACATAATGTTTACCTGTCTTTCTACTTTTACAATTCTTGAGGACAAGCTTACTTTTGACTCGTAAACATCTTTATTCTTACTTCCAGATTTACCGAGAATCTGATCAAGCCTGAAACGTAGAATAACATTACGCCAGTTTAAAAGATAGAATTTTTAATTATCAATCATGTGTTTTTATAGCTTTGTCAACCTACATATTCTTAGTTTTATCCTATGAGTTGTAAAGTTTATGATGACATTCCATTCTTACTAGTTTAAATGGTGCTAAATCATCAGCTAGGACAGTCAAAATGAACCTGATTTCTGTTACTAAAACGCCATGCTATAAAGGTTTTATATAATGGATAGAAAATAGTAATAGTAATGTATAACTAAATGATTGATAAATTCGTGACTTTAAATAATTCGTTTTATTTACTGGTTTGAAATGACCACTTTGAAATTTACCTGCATTGTAGACTTTTTACTCGACTAAGCATATCAACATGACCTGCCGAGTATTGCTCGATAACATCCTTGACATCATAGGGTCTTAAAGCCTCCCTAAATTTTTTTCTGGCAACAAAATACTTTATCTTCCTAAGTGACCGTATTGCTTTCTTGTCTGTGTCTGTCAGGTCTCTTATTTTTGGAGACAGGTCGGACTCATCTATAAAATAAACAATAGGAAAATCATGTGACACGATGTTTACAAAGTATGAAGACAAATCACACAGGGGTGCAACGTTAAAGGAACACAGTGAAAAGAAGAAAAAATGCCACTCCACCCAAAACCACCGACAAAGCGTCCAGGGAACCTGAACCTAGGCAAACACTGGTATAATTGTTGGGAATGATGGGGGGGGGTTCAGATTTCAAAAACTTAGCTCTGGAATTTTACCAACCATATAAAACAGAAATAAAGTCAAACGAAATCGTGCATAAAACAATATCACAACAATGTTATATAATATCTATCATAAATACCTTCAGATTGTTCCTGTTTTGAGCAGAAAACAGATTGTAGCGAAGTATCTTTGAGCATGGCAATCCTATCAACTCGTTGGTCAACCAAACCAGTAGCTAAACTTAGATGACTCCTAGACAAGAGAAAAATGTAAGTGCCTATTAACATGACATTGGTGTTATTTATCATTATAATGCAGTTTTACTTGCAACGGTTTGTATTTCGTAGCATTTGGTACTAGATATCTTAAATATTTAGCATAACCAAACCCGTAGCTAAATTTAAATGGTTCTTAGACAGTAAGTGCCATGCTTATTAACAAAGATTAGTTCATCATTTTAATGTAATATTCTTTGCATTTCTTCAAATTCAGTACGTTATTTTTTGTCAATTTCACCTAATTCTGAGAGTACTTTAAAGAACTTTCTTTTAGATTTACAAACAAATACTATGTAACAATTGCATTACAAGTTACAATATATTTTATTTTACTCGATATAAAATGTCACTTAATGAATAATGCCACAAAATTGATGATGTAAAATATGAATTTCAAAATAAAAAAACAATGTTACATAAGACTAATGTAAAACATAACATTACTTATTTTAAGACATTAAAGATTAATATCTAAGCAAAAATGTGAGCAAACAAATAACCACAGAAAACTTTATATGTATTAGACAAAACATAACAATAGAAAAAAGAAAGAAAAAGAAAACGTTATGAAACAAAAACAAAACAAAGGTTGATTTAAATTAAATCCAAGCTTTACTATGAAGCAAACATATATCAACGCAGAATAAGAAAGTGTTCGCATGCACTAACAAATAAGTAGATCATTCAAATCACAGTATTATTACTGCAGACTTGATTACAGATGCAATGAAACTCAGCAAACAATCTGCAATGTTCATGGTATTTTGTTGTTGGTGATCACACTTTTTTCCAGATTTCTTGCCCCTAACAAAAATGATTTAATTTAAGAACACCAAATACTAAATTATTTGGTATATGTTTCTTTAATACATATTGACCATGTCATTGTTTTCTTATCAGTCCATTGTACCAAAAGAGAAGTGATTCGACAGTAAAAACATAATACAATATCACACAAGCAAATTAGAATACACATTTTCATTTCCATCTCAAAATGCGTTCATGTACTACAACAACTTACCATGTTCGGTTAACGAAGCTGGAATAAATCAAAAGCTGTCGTCAGATTTTTTGTAATCAGAATTTGCTTAATTTTGATGTAATAGTAATAAAAATGACTGTGTGATGTAGTCTAAATTGTAAAATAAGATATACACATTGCATGCTACATCATAGCCCGCTTGTTATTGGACTGTCTATTACATTAAGAATACATAAATACCGGTGATACCTATTAATGTTCAATTTAAAACACAGCTTGATATCATTGCCAAATGTAAAAAAACAAGAATTTCGCATCATTGACACAAGTGGCTACACAATCAGGAACGGTGATTTGTACAACACTTTAATTTCACACAGTACTTACTTTCTATATGAGTTCAATCAATAATAGGTGATTTGGAACATTTTATACGTAATTTAATAAAGATGACCTCCAACAACAACCAAGGGTAGAATTGCATTTAATGTACAGGACTTTGGACCATAATACCGTCCTTACCCAAACCGCATTTAAATGTTACAGTCGAGGCTTTTGCAAGTAAGGCTACTCTGTGAATGACTTCATAATTGACCGGGGACTTGTATTAAAATATGTCGGCATGCATCGATACAACGGCTTTTCAATAATGTTTGAACGGATATTCATATATCAACTATGCCACATGGATAGCTTTAAACTTCTAAGCATTCAATATATCAGATTTGAAATATTTACTATTAAAACAAAGAAAACATATCATTTGGCTTAGATCATGTAGATCAGTTTTGCATTTTTAGAATTGTGTGATGTAGTTGCATATTACAAAGTGCAGGGCAGGGTACTATAAGCATTAAACATAACCTTACTGTTGACAACTGTTCTACCAGTGCAGACGAAGATCATCCAGCAGATATGCGCCGTCTGATCAAGGTCTGCACTATTCGCTATTCAGTACGTTTTCAATCACAATGACAAATTGTATGGTACAAATTGAAAAGATGGACAAGTCCATTTAAGATAATCAGCGTGGTAAAAGGGTTAAAGAAAACAACCACATTATCACTAACGCATTACTATAAAAATAACAAAGCAGCGTCGTTAAAAAAAAACAGCAATAGGAAACTCGAAACAACGTTTACCTTTGAATTGTATCCGGAACATCGTCTTCGGAATATGACCCCAGTTTATTCCGCTCCCTTCGTGGTACCATAGGCGAGTGCGGGCTCACATTGCCGCTATTGTTATTGTTCGAATTAGAATTCACACTTCCTCTATCTTTACGGCGTGTAGAGAATCTGCTTACAAAGGACGCATTTTGTTTAAAAGGCCTCTCACTGAAATGCAATTCAGAAGTGATTAAATGTCTTTACAAAAGTACTTAAAAAGTATATATAATTACATACAAGTATTATTAAAAGTATGATTATTACATAAAAAATACGTTCGATACGAGATTATTTTACAATCCGATGACTGTGGGGAACAATAATTTGTGTGCAAAATCTGAGATCTTTCGCTTTTTGTCCGAATATCTAGTATTTTATTGTTTAAAATGACCTCAAAATTAAAAGCGTGTCATTGCTTTTGTACCATTAAATGAAAATCGTTTAAACAATTTTAGTTAACATCATGTGAAAAAATAGATTGAATTCTGATTTCAGTTTATTCTTTCTTTTCTTTTGCAATTTTTTTTTCTGTTTAGTTTCGAGAGCCCGGGTTGATATATGAATTTCCCATTTTTATGTTTCTAGTCTTTAAGAATTTATTGGAGCTCCATATGCGCCACCTGACGTTCTTAATATGTCACCTCTTCACTTGACTTTATATAGTAAATAATTTAAAAAAAGACGGAAGTGCTTCGAGTATTTCAGAACGCTAAAGAAGCTCACATGTTAAACGTTTTCAATTTATTCTCATGTGACACTAAATTATTAACTTTCCTTATTACAACAATCATAATCATTCTCGTTTTGAGAAAAATAGTCTAGAGTTACATAAAGACAAACGTGTACTAATCAAAATTAAAACCATCAGGCCTAATTTTAAATCAATTAAATACATTTTTTAAAAGTTGTACTACACGAACAACTATTTTTTACACTTCCGCACTAAAAGAAGCTTTTAGCATTTTTTCGTTTTTGAAGAAGAAACCTTACAAAAGAAAATAATTCCAACTTGAAATGTTTCATTTAAAAGAACAAAATGAAATAATAGTGTCTTCGAGGAAGTGAGAAATAAAACGGTTTGTCAACAGAGCATCATTTTGCTTCCTGCTGTAACAGTACAGCAAAAACAACCCAAGTCTTTCAAGCTGACATTATGTTTTGTAAAACAAAAGATTGGAATTGTAATTCCATTTTCTATTTTTCATACATTTTAGGTAGTATAAATGTCATTTCTGATGCTTAAATGCATGAAATGACATCAATAAAAGCTTAAGACAATTGCATCGCTAAACCTGGCATATCTTTGTTCCACTGGATAGTAATCAACATTCAAATTAAATCACGACTTTTATTTATACAGTATAAGTAACAACTACACCACTGTGACTGGGATATATATTTTGTATTTGTTCAATTGGATTGTAATAGAAATTCATTTATCTAAATAACGGCTCGGATAATCACAGTATGAGAATTATAACATACATAGATAAAAAGCAAAACATAATGTTGAAAACAAATACATAACTATATTCATTGTTAAATGTTAAATCTCCATCGTGCCTTAGAAATGTTTTTATTTTCATTTAATTTTGGTGTACTTTTACAGTATCCAAAAATGAACCTAAACAAGCTATTTATTATGTTGCTTTTTGGCAATAAATACAGTAATAGTGAATTAGTATTTTGAATGTATGGAAGTTAAAATACTCCTTTGTTTACATTTTGACACGTTTATCATCACACATTATTTCACATTTATCACTACGTAAATAAGCATGTAACTTTCTAAAAAAAAACATCATAATTATAATTTTTGGTAAACTTTGCCCTTTCTAAAGAAGTAAAAAATTATTTGTTTCTAAGGCATAATGTGCTGTTTAATTAGTAGGTGGTATGTGAAGAGTTCTTACGTTGTTGGGCTCGGACAGGGAATCATATGAGGTTTCCATGTTGCTATGGATATAGAATGTTCATCGGCAGCATAGCACCGCCACAGACTTTGAATAAGTAACGCTGCAGGAACTCGCCTTCGAATAAGATGTTTCTGACGTTGTTGCTGCTGCACTTTCAAAGCAAAACCGGAACCTAAAATACCCTGTAAAATAAAAAAACACGAATACAAGAATATTCATATGTCTTATTTTGTGATGCTTAACATATACAGTATTTAATGAACGTTTAGATTAGCCGGTTTATTACAATTGGGAGAGCATCTGATTAGTAAAAGCGGGGTCGCTAATTCGATCATCCGGCAATGCGTGATTTCTCTATGACTATATGGTATTGGGCATTGGATGTTATGGTCATTTCCCTGTCGTCGCTGATTCGAAACTTTTGTATGGTTAGTAGCCGTTCACTTGCAGATGATTAGTTATTACATGAGTTTTCAAGGAAATCTGGTGAGGAAGATAGACAAGCGAGTTATGACAATGTGTCTAAATCGACGTCAGAACAGAAACACTTTTAAAACAAGAACACAATCTTATATGTTTACTTTTTCTTAAAAGTTGGTTACCTAAAATGTGAATAAACAATTGAGATTTTAGACATAGATACAGTGTAATATGAATTGATATGATCATAATTATATATGTAAGTACAAAATCCTACCTTCATAACATTTACATGAAATTGTTATTAAATGTAATGCGTAAATCTTTATTCTAATCATGTGGCACGCTTTTCCCCTAATTAATCAGACTGGACAATCTTAATAGAGGAATTATAAAATGTCATTATGATGTCAGATGTGGCATCAATTAACCAAATGATGTCATGACAATAACTAATCTGCTCTTTTTATCCATAAATATGTTTTGCAATTTGGAATGAAAATTGATAATTTGTCTTGCGTTGTAGTCAAATAATGCACAGATTATCGTTCGAATGATTAGTATTTAATTACTTAGGCATATAGGCCATCATGATTACTAACAAAACTGAACACAAATTTAATATGTACTTCCCGGATAAAAGATATATACTTAAATAGTAATTTATTTATATACAATCAGATTCTGAAAAAAGGAAAGATCTCCCTTGACTGATGATAACACAATTAGTTATTGAACTATTGAATTACAGTCAACTATCGTTATCTCGACATCGCTTTTCTCGATATTTCGTTATCTCGATGAAATTTTGAAAGTCCCGATTTTCTTCCCTATTTATGTATATTGGAAATATTTGTTTATCTCGATATTTCTATTTCGATATTTTCAGTATCTCGATGTAAAATTTCAGCCCCAACAGTTATTTTCACACTATTATCTTTTGTTTATCTCGACTAATAGTTTTCTTTCGTCTGTTCCCGTCAGACGTGTGAAAAACACAATCTAGACGATAATTGCTCAATTAACAGCGCGTGTCATAATGCCGATTATGTTTGTAACAAGTTTAGCTGTTTTAATAAAAGTTAATCTATATAGCGTGTTGATTGACTTATGTCCAAAATGAGTGAATTTTACATTCTTTTTAAATATTCGAACACTGTATCAATTCATTATGACTTTAAATGTAAATGAAAAAGTAAAAGTATAGAAACGCTATCGTTGCAATATTGTTTCACAACATCACCACCAAATCAATCAGCGGTCGAACAATCTCGAGAAAGACCCGATAAATAACCCGGGAGGATATCCGAATCAACCATATCCGATATCCGATTAACTATATTGGTGTATTACTGAGTAAACCTCACTATGTGTTTTTATCACAGACACCCGTTTTTCCGCTGGTAAACATCCGCTAAATGTTACTTTGTCAAATATTGACTAGTGCTATGAAAACAAGACATAGGGATATTATAGTTTATTTGACATAATGTATGCACATGTCTTTTTTAAAAATTAGTTTCGCTTTATTCTAACCCTTATATGTTTATCTCGACATTTCGTTATCTCGATATTTTTTGGACGGTCCCAATGACTTCGAGATAACGAGAGTCGACTGTAGTTAGGAATCAGATTGTTTGAGTTTAACAAATGCAACATATAATTTCGTCAACAAGCACTCACATAACAATTTTCAAACGTTCACTTTTATTAGACCTTTGAAATACCCGTCTACGAGTTTCAGAATATTTTATATTTATTAAACAGGCGTATCAATAAGCACGATTTATATATGTAGTCTATGCTTAAATAGGGACTATCCGTCCGTTAAGATACTAAAACCAGCTTTCGCTGTCAAGTACAGACCGCGGACACGTCACCAGTCATGTCCGCACAGAGTTTATTATAAAGCATAAATTGGTTATAATTTGTTCCCATGCAAGTTCTACGGAGTATTAGCCGGAGATATGAATTTTGAACCAAAAGTATGTCCTTGCACGGCGACAATGAGAACCTGAGACAACAAGAAAAGGAGAAAGTAGCCCTGAAAAGGGCTGTTATGCAAGCAAAGGGTCTGCTTTTCAAGCTGTCACTCTCTCTGCTAGGGTCTCACATACGAACTCCATAGGCGGACTTTAATAGAAATTAGTTAATGGTGTAAGAAATTCCTAAAAGGGTATTCTTGTACTTACGGCAGGTAAAGCAAAGAATGCTATTCCTAAAATTGCGGAAAATGACGCTATAAGTTTTCCCGCCCACGTCTCTGGTACAACGTCTCCATACCCAACCGTACATAAAGTTACCTACAGATATAAGCACAATATGAAAGCATACATCAACAAGAAACAACTTCATAATCACTGAACACGGCTATTCTTACTATCAGTAGTGCGCTACTAACAAAGAATATATATTTTTGAAATGAATGTCGAAGGTACTAGATTTTTTTTATATATTTGGATGATCAGTCAAATTGACGCTGTGCATTATGGTCATATATATGAAGTATATACTACTAACTTAAAGCAGTATTTAGCTTTTAAATTTTTGTCGGCCAGAAAAGATCTGTGTTGTTTCAAACTAAGTTTTTCAGTAATTTCATCTTGAAATCACTAATAATCTAATTTTATTGGCCTGAATGATTTTACTTTAAATATGTAAACATAATAATATTGCAATAACGTTGGATTCTTACCACGCCCCACCAAAGGGCATCTGCATACGTGCCAAATTTGTGTTTGTTATAATCTTTCTCAGCGAGATACACGAGGTATGATGAAAATAATAAACCAAGAAATCCAATATACAAGGTCGTTAAAAGTTCCTGAAATATCAACGAATATACATAATTATCAAAATATCTATAAAATTTAATTAATTTCAATGTAAAAGCGGAAATGGGTTCAGTGCTTTTATCACGTGATATTGCTTCTCGACCAATGTTTTTATAGGTCAATTATGCATCAGAAGTGCTTTTCGTTTCTTAAATGCATTTTATATTCGGTGTCCACTTATTGTTTCCAAAGAGTTACATACTTGCCAATAACCTGAACCTTTTTCGTTTGCTACTATTGCATTGTTTGGCAATGCTATTGTTGCATTTGTTTTGGCAATTAGTACAGTGATAGTGATTTATAGCTATAGGAATATCATAAAAAAATAGACCATAAAGCAATAGGTCTAATGTAATGTCTAATATTATGTTATCTACAAATCCTATATGAAATTATAGCATGGACAAATACTAAAAAAGAAAGAAGCTTATAGTCTTATTCAATCTGAATTGAAGATTAATTACATGTTCTAAAATTTACCTTAATTACATTCATAATCATTTTTTGGAAAATAAATACAATTATAGACATGAACAATACCTCAGTATCACTGGAAAGAATCAGCCGTTTTTAAGAAGGACAGCTAAGCTTTAAATAAATTATTTTACTGTAAACCAAACTAAAAAATAAAATTGTTATCAAGCAGTAAGGGCAAAACGCTTTTAAGCATACCGTGGTCAATTCAAAATTTAGACCACACTCCACGGGTGATAAAGGTTGTGCGGAAGAATGGATAAGTTAAACCAACCACTCCTGCTCTCATATAGATAGAGGGTAATACCTATCACTTTGCCTATTAAAGGAGTATAGCCCTGTAACCCAAGATGGAATGAAGCCACAGCCATTTAAGACTGATCTCCTAGTGATAAAATTCAATATAATTTATTCACAATTAGCTAATTGATTTTAAGAGGTCAGACTAAGAGACGTTCAGTGATGCTCTTAGCAATATTTAGCAATAAAAAAGATTTACGATAATTAAAGGAAGACTCAGTTTCTTTTTTCTTGTCTTTTTCTTCTTTTTTTTTAAATCATGCCATTAATTTGTGTGCCACTTACTCTTCTATGGGCCCATACAACAGAGCCTAATAATTTCCAAGTGCCTGCTCTACGATCCATTCTCACCATTCGTAATATTTGGAAGAATCGTAGACCTCTTAGAGTGGAGGCAGCAAATCTATCGGCTGTGCTCCCTACTAGTATTACCAATAATGTGGACAAGATTATAACTGCATCTGGAATGTAAAAAAGTAATTATAGTAACAATATTTAACTTGTTTCATTTACTTTTTCGAAACAAAGTCAGATAACAAAAGTAACAGTTACCTTATTTCACAATTATGTATTTATTTTAGATGTTCTCTTGATAACAACGTCAGATATTATTCCTTTTTCAGGACTACGAGAATAAGACGTGTTTTAAATGGATACCAGGTCCCGTATGCACTAAAAAAAGATTAGCTCAGGATCAGATGATGGTGGTTTTATTGTCTAAAATTGATCATATTTCGCTAGAATTAAATAATACGTAAACAAAATGTGAAACAGTTGCTGCTTTGCGAACAAAAATCCTAGTTTTGGGATACAATCGACAAATTACAAAACAGATACAAAATATAATCGGATTAAAGTAGGGATAAATTTAGGGTCAAGATTTATATTTTGATAAAGTGTAAAATGTCCATATCTTATAAACTAACAATAAATTAATTCTCAAATGTCATAAGCAGGCCAAGCCAAGCCAATTTAAAATAATTTAGTCGATGAGGAAAACAAAATGAAAAATATCAGTTTTTAAATTTGATCCTGATCTTAATCAAAGATCATCATCATATAAAGATCAAATTATATATATTTTTAATGCATGGCTCCTATGACATGACTAAATGTGTACAGCTAGAAATACGTTAGCATCTTTAACACGCCAGAGTTGCAGAGACCATTATTCATAATCCTGTACTAGATCTGACAGACGATTTCTGGTTTAATTTTTATAATTTTAAACAAGCGCCTCTAAGGCAAACATGATATGCTTTAATTAATATGATTATCTACAAACAGAATGTATGTGTGTTGAATTTACACATGAACACATGAACATACTAACCTACTATACAAAGGGGCCGTTGAGCAAATTTCAGTCTTCCTTGGTAACCCTGGTAACGCGATCTGCATCCTGACGCCCATATTCTAACAGAATATTCAACTACTAACCATAATAACAAAATTGGCTCCTGGAAGAAAATAAAAATACAAAATTTATTTTCATTCGACTGATACATTTTATATATATGAGAAACATGCATGTAGTCAGAAATATATTTTAGTTTCATTCCAATTGTTTGTTTCTTTGTTTTGTTTGGTTTTACGGGGCGCCAACATAATTTAGGTCAATTGCGCCGAAACAGGAAAAAATAATTTGGCTAACTTCAGGTGTGAAAAAAATTAAAGCAGCAACCGGGGTCAAAATAACCTCACCAGCTGGAGCTAACAGATACACAGACTCCAGTTATTCGAATCTCTTTATCCGCCTCTTTATATCACGTAGGGATTAAAGGTGGCTGCTTTTCTGATGCCTCAGCCATTAAAGGCAACCCCTCAGCTGCAAGGAGATTCCCAATATACAGAGTAAACATATCAAACACAAATTATAGCGTAAAAGCGATGAAGCTTCGTGTCTGCTAAATCGTTCTATAATCAGGTAAGTTACGATTTAATTAAAAGATATATTACATTTTATTGATTATATACTTACTATATACATCACTGTATTCGTCATTAATGGTTCAAAATCTCTTATTGTTGAAAGCGTACTTAGTACAAGTGCACCCATACATACAACACATCTGAAATATATAAACAGGAATGTATCAAATATTTCATTAGCATGTAGAATTTGATTGATGGCATGGTGAGGAGTTTGACATAACTGGTATGGCGCATTGAAAATATAGCATTTGTGACGGTAAATACTACGGTGTATGATTTAGTCCACAAAATTCCGCTAGTAAACATGCGATAATTATCGCCTGTAAACGGGCGAAAATTAATACTAAATGCCCCATGTATTATGTTTCGCTAGTCTCTCATGTGATAATAAGCGCCTTTCAACGCGATAATCATCGCGTAAGCAACACACAATATACTGCGATTAACACGATAATTATACTGCGATTAACACGATAATTATCGGGGCTAAATTGTTAAATATCCTTAGTAAAAGTGTCCCTGTTCTCTAGAAAAGGCAATAATTATCGCTTGATGGACAAGCGAATTTAAGACAATCATGCGATATTTAGTAATAAATGTTGCTCTTTAGTGGCAATAATTATCGCATGGTACTAGCAAAATTTTGTGGACGAAATAGGACACCGTAAAATACATATTAAGCCAACGGTAAAAATGTAAAATCGCATACACTATAATTAATGTTCAGAAACGGTTTTGACTGAAAATAATTTGTATGTTAAACAGCAAAATATTTTACTGAAAGATATACCAGGCATGTATTGTTTAATATATACCAGGTCTATTGAGCATAATCGTATTCTTGTTGTAATTTATAATAGTTTTGGTTGTTTTTGTTAAGGATCATGTAACACAATTTTGTTATGATTTTAAATCATAATTTTAAAATATGATGCTCAAATTAAGAGGGCAGCACGAAATACCCAAATATACCCATAACACCCAAATATTGCTCAAATATACCCAAATATTGCCTAAATTTACCCAAATATTGCCAAATTATACAAAAAATAAATGTTTTAGACTAAAAAGTGCTGTTTTGATCATGAATACAATATACACTTTCACTAAGATATAATCAAACATACCCAAATATACATTTTCCTATCATTGTGTTTTGAACCAAAATACTGTATATATGTACTGCATTAAAGCCATTTTTTTAAATAACATGGACACTTGTATATGATATGAAATTACAACAAAATTACGCCTTAAAAATGTTAGTGTAGACAACAAATACCATATCTTGATTTGAAATTCACATTAATAAAGAACCTATATAGGAGATAAGCAAATGTTACAACTTTATTTTCTTACAACATCTTAACTGCCCATTTCAACGGAATGAATGAAAGTTATAGCAGGCTAAGTCATTTTATTTTATAAATATTTATTTATTTCTCATTATAATCTTTATTTTAAACAAACAAAAATAAATATTGCTATATTTGGGTGTATTTGGTTGGTATTTTGGGGTATTTCGTGCCGCCGAATTAAGATTTGTCAACATTGTAGGTTTCTTAAAGCATTATTTAAAAATATATTACCGAATTAAACAGTTCGTGTAAATAAAGGGAGGTAATTAGAAACAAAAAATCTATAAAGTTGAAGTCAAATTTTACAATATGAAATGAATGCATATATTTTAATGATTACATATAATATGCGCAAATATTTGCAGGACATATTTTACATATTTTTCGATGTTTGAAAATTGTTTAATTTGCATAATTATGTACATATATATAATTTCACTTAAGGTGGTTAACCACTTTGATCACAACAGGGGCTTTTAGTACATGAACACCTGTTCCTGTTCCCAATGTAATTTAATGCCCTATTCGATCAAAATAAGATAGAGATCGAGTGAACAGAATCCGTAATGAACGCCCCAACTTTAAAATTCAAAAATGTTAATGGCTCGATTTGACTGGACGCTCTTGGTAATTGCAACCTACCGTCCACTCCCGATAGCACCGGCTAAAAGCAGAAATGGTTATGTAATTGGTAAAATTCAGAGAAATCCGCAGATGTAACCTTAAGAACTTCAATTTCACACGTACCTAATATTCCATGGGAAACAGCAAAACGGTTTCCAAATTAAAGAATGAATGTGTTAGAAATGAAACAATGGGGGTGGACTTTTAAATAGGGTACAATTCGTTATGAAAGCAAACATATTGGTTTGTTGTCAATTGGATAACAAGACATCTCTGGTAATTGCATATTTCATAAAACAATGGGTAAAACTGAAAAGAAATAAACTGTTTAACGTGACAAACGTTTATGAAAACAAACTATTGATTTGTTATATAATGACTATGTTACAAGAGTTCTACTCAATTATTGACACTATCATATTAACTAACAGTATATATTAAATATAACACGAGATTTTTTCGATATTAAACTATGGAGATACAGGAAAATAAATATGTATTTTTCAAACTGAACTGTCAGTATAGGAAGATATAATGTTCATTACGTATTCATTTCGTGTAATCTGAGGATTTTGTTGCATCAATTCGTCGTTTTCCGAATAACAAACAGATAGGTTTCTAGAACAAATCAAGATTTATAATCTCCAATGAAATATTTATGAATACATATCAATATCATTATTATACAACATTTAATCAGAACTGAACAAATGTCTGTACTTTACGTAAGGAAATGTTTTGTGGTGTTTTTTTTTCACGTTTATTAAATGTTTTGAAACGGTCAACTGACATGCTGTGAATGACTGTTATTTTAAAAACATTATTTTAAATTAACAGACGAAGACGAAATGCACTCAATATTTTTGCCAAAACAGTTTTATTTCAATACCACAGAAAGATAACACTAGGCGTTTGATTTGTATGATAATATGATTATTATGTATAATTAGCGATACGATGCAGGGAACAAAACTTTTTTGGTTGTGTTTTACGTTGCACCAACACAGTATAAGATACATGGCGACTTTTTAGATCTCAAGTACACATGCAAGCATTATTTCAGGCATAAGCTGGCACATTAGCATGGCCACCGATGTTTCGTAAGCTAGCTGGATAGCTTCCTTACATGAACGAATCCAATGTTCCTACAGGTATTTGAAACTACAGCGGCGAGCTCGAGGGGTGCAAGTGATTATACACTTACCGAAATATGTCTTTGTAATAGATGTAAGCCTTATTCTTTAACATAGAGGAAAACAAAATAACTTAAAAATGCCCAAAACGGCAACACCAAAAACGACAGAAAAGTAAAAACTTTGCAGTCTCGGTTTGATCGGGCCTTTTGACGGTAGTGGTAAATGGAAACTACTGTAGATGTACCTCATCCCCTCCCCTTAGCACCGGCTTTAGCGGAATTCAATATTTAAACATGATGTTTTCATGCCGTCTTTAATAAGAAACAACAAAACGACCTGTAAAGTAAAGAATGAGAAATAAGAATAAAAAGTAACCGCTCTTAACGACAACATGGAAAGTTGTCCATGCTATGTCTGTTGGGTGTATTGGAAATGCAAACAATGTGTTCATATGGAACTTTCTAATATAATTTTTGATTAACCAAGGACAGCTGAACTGCAATCATATATCTAGTAATAATGAAATAAAAAAAGTCGATTAAAAGAGTAATTCATGTGCGGACTGTGAAACTTGTTTACTAGTTTTACAAATTTAAAATATTCGTTAAGGCTAAGGCTTTATATCATTATAAATTAGGATTGCTTATGATGTAAAAATTCTAAGAAATCTTATATTAATAAACAAATGTGAAAAAAAGATTTTTAAAGTACAGGTAAATTAACTGAAAACAGCAGAACATTTTCAAAATACGAACAGTTTGTTTACATGCATCGTATTACGTTTTAAGCAAAAGCATATAAGCCACAGTAACTGTTTTATTTTATGGATTTATTTCAAGTTTTTCATCCTTGTTTTAATGAAAACTTCAATTTAATAACGCGACATCGGTAATATTATATTAATTTGTATGATTATAAACCTAGTTTATACAGTCTGGGAATGTATTTTAATTCGATTGTGTGGGAAGGTATACGCTTATAAACATACTCTCCAATTAACTCTCTTGATTAAATTATTGAAAAACAATAATATATGTCTCAGTAGGTAAGTTGTCCAGCAAAAATACATTTAATATCACAAATCAAATGAATTTGTTTGTATTAATAACATTATTTTTCTTTGACGTAATCCCTTTAACAATGCGTAAAATAATAAATTGCATGTTTCATACTTAATCATGCCGTTTGTACAACTTTTGCCAGCAGAGAAAAAATTTATGGGCTATTTGTATTTAAGTTTCATAATTGGAAAAGAGCTATTAAATAGTAGGGAAATAATTTAAATATGTGCCTGACGTTGACGCTTTTAGCTTGTTTGCCACTAACAATACAATATTTTTCCAATATGTTCGAGTAAACAGACAATTCAGTTTGAAAACATCAACACCATACATTAGCAGATAATCGTAAGGTTTATATTAATTTTATGTCATAAATATATTGTGACTATTAAAAAAAACATGTACATCAATTTTTATTTATAAATATCATAAAGTCTAGAAATTGTGTTTTACATTGACATTCCACATCCACAAGATCACCTAGTGATATGACTTTAAAGTTAAGACAAAATATTCAATTAAATTTTAGCCAGTTTTTGGGATGACCAAATTTAAGTATCGCACAAAAAACTCGATTATTGACCTTTGACACGATTACTTCCCTATTTCTACCTACTATTATTGTCACTTGTTTACGAATGTCTCCAATACTGAAAGGATAAAAAAATAAAAAAAAATCTAATACTAATATACATTTATGCAACCTAATTTCAAAAAAACATGCATGACCAGGTTATGTACTGCACATGTTTTACTTTTCTCAACTTATGCCATAATCATGTATGTGTAACCATTAACAACGGAACTTGGTATTGTGCTAGATACACCAAGTTATACTTGTGAACATATGGTAATATTAGTAATTGTGAAAATTTTGAAACTCTTTGTAAAATGACATATAAGCCAAAACAAGGAAATTAGACTCCATATTTGACCTTTGACCTTTGAATGTTTGAGCTACCGACCAGGATCTTGAAGACGAATAATAAAACGGACGCCTTGCCAACGGGCAAATGGTACTAGGGACAAATACATGACTAATACATGTTAAAAGAGTGTAATTGATAGTGATAATATTAAAAATGCGTTTGTTTTGTTTGTATCGGTTTCTGCTTTGGCCTACGCTTTATGAGACTGAAGGAGCAATAATAACAAGAGTTTCTTTAGTATCAGTAGAAAATCAATTTCAAATTTATGCCAATGTAACATTTCATGCCAGACACCAGTGTAACATTATGATACCAAAACGTCTTGTGAGACAGACATGCTGGTTTCAAACTAAGGCACAAAGAGTTGAGATTGAATGCTGTACATAATTCGCAAGCAACTGGAATTATGTAAGGAAAACGTAGAAAACATCTTTATTACGATGCCTCATTTATTACATGTGTCTATTTTTACAACAAAAACTATTACGTCATTGTGTGCACTACATCTGATTGCATTTTGATAATAATGTCCGCTATGAACATTGATAAGTACCTCTGTATTTATCACATAGTTATCACATATATTGATCTAAGGGAAACCAAGATATATATTCTGAACTGTATATTACCAAACAAACAGTGCCGCCTATCATATAAATCATTATTTCATCTAATTATTTGATATGGCCTCAATGCATATTCGTACTTTAGAAACACTCCATATAGGCCCAAATATTTCTAAAAGATAAAATTTGAGAAAAGTGTAATAAGATTTTAAGAAAAAATCAAAATTCAAGTAAGAATTTACAGGTTGTGTGCAATTAATAATTGATTTAGCAGTTTTTATATATCACCATATTTCAACTGATTGACTAACGCAGTAAGAGTTATATTTTTTATATTTCAACCCTTTTCTGATGCTTATTTACGTGACATGTATATGCCGTTTTTCAATTTGTAAATTATTTTCCTTCGTTCAATTCAAAAAAATTTTACTTTTAGAAGCATATTCAAACTTAAAAAAAACGTAGCATGAATCTGGTGGTATGATGCATTAAAAATTGATTTTACTTTTAATTTTAATTGTTTTAATCAAACATTTGATCACAAAATCTATATTGCATTTATAGAATGTTATCTTGCCAGTAGTAAAGTTTAAGAGCTCTGTAACATTAACATGGAATGTTGATATTAGACGGAAAACACGGGCAGTAAATTGAATTTGAAATGCTTAAATATTTGTGTGTAAACAGCATTTAAAATTTCAACAATTTCAGAAACATTTTCATACCAAACAAAAAAGGTTTTAATAATCGAATTTTACACTTGATACATGTGAAATTACAGGCAATTAAGCTGCCTGAGAAGCAATTAAAATTTGTTCATCTTACGAAAGTACAAACAGGAGTGTTATGATGTTAAGATAGTGATTTTAGAAAAAGTTATATGCTTATTGATAAAAGAAAGTAATACTGAATGTGAAGAAATTTGTCAAAAAGGTTAAGCAAAATGTAAACAAAGTAGAAATTTGGCTTTTATGCAAAATGGATAACCATTATAACTGTTCTAATTGCCAAAGTGCAACAGAAGGAAAAGGCGTTTCAGGTATTTAGCCAAAGAATAACTTTTTGAAATTTTATTGGAACACCAAAATATAAAGTAAACAAAGTTACAGACATGAAAATAAAATCGCATAATTGGTCCTAAATAATTACATGTCAAATGAATATCTGAAAGTTTTTTCATGTTGCTAACAAGTTATTATTTTGTAAGATATATTTAATTTTATTTATAACAATATCTATAATCAGTTAATGTAAAGCTTGTTTTGTAAAATAAGGGCACCCTCATGGAAATATAGGGGAACATAAATTTCGTATAAGGACATTCTCAAATAAGATAACTATATTTTTCAATCTTTTAATATGACAATTATAGAAATATAACATATTTTTCATATACACATTCCTTGAGGAAACTAATCTTAATTTTTCATATTAACCTATTATATAGTGTTAATTAAAAAAAACTCAAATATATATATGATTGGGAAATCGATTGTCTTGTGTGTTCATTCGGCAAACAGGTGTTCATAGATTATCTATGGATTGACATTTAATCTTGAATTTTCAACATGCCATCAATCAGCACAAAACTAAATGCAGGTTTTTACTCCTAAAACACGAAGGTATACTTATTGATGAATTACTTAACAAAAATACCACAAGTAATGTTCTTGCCTATCTACGGCGAACTTTGACAAATTACGAGGAACCTTTGTAATAAATGAATTAAAAAATGTGCACGTTGTAGAAATTACTCAAAATAATTTCAGAGAAGGCAATCAGTTTTGTTATGTTTATGGCTGTTTTATCATTGATTGTTCTACGATGTTAATAAAACATAAACTGATTGCATTGGAATTCTAATAACTATGCGATAGTTTAACATGATTAAATACATTTCAACGTGCAATATTATGCTATTGATTATACAGGTAAACGACGCAAATGCATTCATCACAAAACTCTTTGAACAGTTTTTAAGGATTTGGGGTTATGATAACACTAACCCTTTAGGCAAAGAGGTGCCGTCAATTCATAAACGTGTTTTAAATTATTTTAATACTATTTTCAGAATATAAAACACACACAAAAAACACACACACAAAACAAACACATACAATTGTGTAATAATGCTACAAACAGTAAGTAATACCTTAGGGATCATTTAATATCATGGAATCTGTTTAAAATACTAAGAATTGTTAATGATACTTTATTTTATGTACATGTATGTAAATAATATGAATTTTATCGTACTGTTGATGTATATCTATTTAATTCTGAAATAATAAATTTGTACAGGCACACTAACTGGATTACTTTCAAATGAAATAAATCATAAACAAACATAATCAACGATAGGAAATAAAAAAGTTAAACAAATAATGGTCTAGATAATTGTGGGTAATGTATTGTAAGATAGGCACACAAATAGGACTATTTATGACTTTTTGAACAAGGATGTTATAGATCTTAAAACAGCGAAGAGGCGCCAAGACGTTGGTGCGTGATAATTGTGATTTATAATACAAATTTTGAGAAAGGGTTTATTATGAAAAAGATGATAACAATACACCGAGACAAACTGCGTTGTTATAAATTGTGGCCATCGTTTGACACATAATGTAACTAACCGAATCATAGTTGAGCAAACAAAAAGTTTACTTAAAAAGTTTTACATTGTTATGTTAAGATATGCTATTAACATCAGCTACTTTTGTTTTGTCAAATTTTAAACTTTAAACAAGCATAACTTGTTATTGTTTTCACTTGATATAACATTTAAAATAGGAGCATACTAATTTGTTACGGAATTTTCTATTCTGTTCATATACAATATTTATATTTGTGTTATTTATAAATTTAAAGAGACATTCTATGTTACAACTCTTCCGAGAAGTGAATATAAGATTCTACAAGCAATATTATGTTACCTATTAATAAAATAAATTTTGTATTATATTTTCATTAATTACCCTTTAAAGCACATATATTTCATATAATGTTACATTTTATTTTTTTTTAATTAATTTCCCTTTAAAGCTAGGAATCATCATTAAGTAATTCATATGTTTCATTTTCATGTTCAGTTTTTTTTTGTCTAATTCATTCTTGCCTGATTGTCTTGGAAGCTATGAGCTTATTGAAACATCTCGAAACCAGTACTTAGCAATGACTGTAAAGTTTCTGGCTCACGGAAACAACGGCTTGCTCCTGACGCAGCCAGCCTCTGACGCGGCAAGCAATCCTTAGAGTACTTGTCCGACGCGTTAACCACACTCAACCACACGCACTATAGTATTTATGTTGTCATGATTCACAAAATAATGAAAAGCTCTCACGTATTACAATGTAACCTGACGTCGGATATAGGATCAATTAATTATAGGCATTGTCCGATGAGTTCATTGTTTTACTGTTGTACAATGCTGATTTATTTTAGCTGGCTACATTCAATACGCACATTGTCACGTGTATTGATTTTGAACACACTATAATTCCGTAAAACTCTATGCTTCACATAGATGGCAGATCTAGTTTACAAACCTGGGAATCTTTTTCAAAAAGTATATCTTTAGGCGAATATGTTTTGGTAGTGTTAGTAGTTTTCACTCCGAATCACGACAGTTACCCACACTGAATTTATCAGAGCACACTTCAGGGACATGATCGTTCCTTGACCAGAAGTCAAGCAGTTTACGAGTATTAGATGCCTTAACTTTCGCAAGCAACTGAATCGCCTGTACATACCAGACCAAAGTACAATGCGAATGACTTTAGAGACGATTTCATGATCAATCACCACGAAATTGACCTGCACCTTCGGGAAATCGAGCCCGGGTCCTTCGATTCAGTCCAAAGCTCTATCTATTGAGTTAAAGGACGTTCAATGATGAATAAGTAACACATTTAAATTCATGATTTAAAGTTAAACATTTGGCTATCTGGCTAAAAACAAAAGAAATATATTTCATCAGAAAGAACACAAAATATCGTACATGTCGTAGGTTATTTTTCCGCAATTGAACGATATTAAAAGTATTGTTCATGTCTTTAATATAAATATGTTGATACTATTTGATTTTCAATAATCATCGACAACATTGTAAAGTTACTATTTCTTGTCTATGATTTTCTAAAAAAAAATCATTATAAATAAGTAAACTGCTTCTTTTTTAACTAAATAAATTACTTCCTAATTAAGAACCAAGTGAATTGCCAATAGAACATTGAACTGCTAATCATCTTAAATTCTCTGAGTCAGACCCATTTGTTTCAGGTTTATAATACCCATTTTAATTATTGAATTGATGAATCAATTACTTATTATATTTGTCTTAAATATTTCATTAAATTATACACTTATAAGCCCTTAAGACAACACAACAGGATATGAGTGATACTATATTACATCCGTTTAGGTTATTACATAGACACAGCACTGTTATCGTTTAAAAAAGGACCATATTGCATCTTCATCAAACAATCATCAGTATTTGCCTTCTTTTGGTTATTATGTACATAACTGGGAAAATCCCATGCCTTTGGTCCTTAAGGCAGGAAAAATAATGACCTTACAGCCATAATTTTACAACAATGTAGGAAGTCCCCTAGATGATGTTCCATGTCAAATATGTAAGCTCTAGCTGTTGGGTTCCAGTGACAATAAATTTTAAGGAACTGCAGTATAATGACAACATATGACCCACATAGCAGGGTCAACTTTGACATTTGTTTTCATAGACCAATATTTGATAAGGTCTCATGCCAAATAACTAAGCTCTAGCACTTTTTTCAGAAAATATGGGTTCTTTAAGCTTTTCTTTTAATTATACCACTATTCGCAATTATGGTTAATGCATATCAAGTAATAATATGCGTTTAGTTAAATGATTTCAATCAGATCGCAGCTTCATTTATTTATATTAAATGTTTGCGTTAAATGTAATGAATGTATTCTATTAAAAAAACGCTATATTCCTTTAATGGTAATGTAAGTAAATTTTGCTGTTTACACGCTTTAAACGATGATATAACAGCGATTTAAAAAGCAAAATCAGTCAAATTTATTGCAATTATTGGTATGTGTTATACTTAACAATATATAACATTACACGTGTAACACAAGTAACAGCTTTAAATGTCTATCTATTAAAATGTAACATACGGATGTGATGTCTATATCAACTGAAATTGTAAAAGATAAATCAAATGTACATTTGTCACAGCTGTTTGATCATTTTAATGAATAAATTGTTCTGTTCCGGTAACATATAAAAGCGATTCAATATCTTGCCTTCATTTTATACGCTGTCTCACAATTCTTGTTTTGTTGTAACTATTGCAAAACGAAGAAATAAGTATAAAAGTACGGTTGTGTTGCTTGCGTCTGGCAAATTAATACTATTTTCGAGGAAAAGACCTGTTCGCATTCATCATTTATGTTTAACAAAAACAATAATCAATCTTGCGTTAACACCCGCAATTATTATCAAATTATAAGCAAAATAAGATAACGCGAGGTATACGAGCCAGTTCTCATTTATTATGACATCAATGTTTGTCGGAAAGTGATAGCAAAACAATGGGGAAATAAAACAAATGCCGCCAGGAATATACATTAATGTGTTTCTAAATAATACGTAACGCATAAAATTCATTTGACATTTACAAATGGTAAAATAATTTTTTTTATCGTGTTAATGGTATACAATAATGGGCTTGATCCTGGAAATTCTAAAACCGCAGCCATCAATATAAATTTATACCCTTAGTTTATTAATGCGTTACATCATTGTGTAGTTGGGAAGCAGTAGCAAAATTTGAATTACAGAATAATTTAATAGGTTTAATATATTGTATTAAACCCAGGCTATATTGAATGCAGTAACTAAATTTGAATTGTATACCTTAAGTATAATATACTAAACCAAGATAATCACTGAATATGTTTTTGTTTAAACATAAAGTTTTTAATAAAAGTGAAGACATCTAATTGAATATGCATTCGTGCAATGATCCGTTTTCATTACAAAAATGCTATAAATTGCAACAAAATCATGAATGGTTCGGTCCTTTTCCTATAACACTAACTTAAGATAAAGAACATAAAGATTGTTCAAAACAACATGTTCCATTTTCCAGAAATATTCTCAAATTACCTGAACAATCTTCCTTTTCGCTGTTTTTCGGTAAGGAGTACAGTTAAAGGGATTACATAATTTGTATGGAAGTCAATCTGCTAATGTGTGTACAATTTGTTCCATTTTTTTTACAAATAATTATACTTTAAGAGCTGCGTTTTGAAATCAACCTATGCATGTTCGTTTGATACAATTCAGCCAGGTGGACACACATAGAACACCAAACCAAAACAGGGACATGGCACAAGAATGTCAAAAAGAGGGGAAGGACATGTAATAAGTGAAATGATATGAACTGAAAATGGGTCGATATGAGAATTACGTCATTATCTAAACGTTTTAAAGTTATAAAGCTAGGATTTCCTTTTCTGGAGCATAATGTGCGTGAATGTATGAACACACTTATGATAATGTGATACACGGTATGTAATTAAACATTTATGAGAGTGACACTATGTTTATGTTTTCGTTGTCGAGTTTAGTTTAACTGTCTATATGTTTAAAAATTGACTATGTTTAAAAAGATTGACATTTATAATTGTTATTGACAAATAATTAATGAATATGACATTGTCTGTGTATCTCTTGTATCTCTTGTGTAGTTGATTATACACATGAAATAGTCAAATGTCACTTTAAACAGTTTTACCATGCAAATGTCACTTAAGAAAGTTTTACCATAAATGGTCCAGTATCAGTTATCTGGCACATTAAATATTTAAAGGACATAAATTAAAACAAAGACAAAAACACACATATTAAACACAAACTTTAAGGTGTATACAGTTTATCGCTCATAGTTGATAGGAAAACAATAGTGGCATCGTTGATGAATCGTTCTGTAACCTTTAAAATGAAGAGATAAACATGCATATTTTATTAACTCAAAGTTCAGTCTTTGAAACAATCACTGTTATAAAAGGTACATATGACATTTGCGGTGTCGCAATACTTTTAGACCCAACCAAACTAAAACTACTACAAAAGAAATAGTCTCTGTATTTTCTTTCTAAGCATCAATGCTAATGCGACATATTGCAAATTTCTACAACCATCAATGTATGATAAACAAAGAGAGTAGCCTGCAGGAATATGAAAACATATCAATGAGAATACAAACTGGGTGACTTTAGGGAGATTTATAGTGGATCTAAATTATATATATCCTTGAAGGCAATTGTTTCGTTAAGAATCAAGTCTGTCATTTTCTGTGCTCTTTTGTTATGAAACAATTTACAGTAAAATAAATGGAATACATTGTCAGGTGTAAAACAAGAAAGTTTCTTAAGATTTCAGATTCACGTGTTTTGATGTCCAATGAAACAAAAACTGTGTTTCTTGGGCTTTAATTAAATCGCACTAGGAAGATCAATCTTGGCAAGAATTTTGTTCAAACAAATTATCTTTGGTTTATTATTGAAATTCTTTTAAAATATGATCCTTCTTGGAAGACTGGTTTATATTTATCAATTACAATCAAAAATAGTTATCAAACTGCCGAGATTTTATTGCTGAAACTGTCATAAAATGCACACACAGAATTAGCAGTGTTTGATCTTTTCCATTGAAGTACACCAGCCAGCAGTAATTTTCCGAGACGAAATATTTGTGAAAGGTGTAGACAAACACATCTGCGTATACGTATGATTATAATTTTACCATTTTCGTGATTAAATGTTGAATTCTGCTTAGGCCGGTGCTCGGGGGCGTGGACGGAAACTGCCTTTTCCAGTACCGTCCATGTTCAGACTCAGTCAAACCGAGCTTTTAACATTTTCAGTTTTGTCTTTTTGGGCGTTATTCAGGGATTCCGTTTTTACTTTATTTTGCAATTAGAAAAATAGTACAGGGTCAATTCGAGTCTGCAACACTTCAAAATTTGCCATTTTGTGCGTGCATAAGGAATTTCGATTTTGTTGCTTTTCTCTCTCGCTTTTCTCTCCCTCTCTCTCTCTCTCTCTCTCTCTCTCTCTCTCTCATAAGATTTTTTTTCCTTACTAAAAACATTTTTTGCATAGTTAAGTAGGACACCATCGATACAAATAACGACATTCGTTAAAGTCTACACCATATACCTATTACAATATTTGTTTAAATTCTAAAGAACCACAAAGAAAAAAATATACAATTGCTTCGTAACATTGTCTCCTTAAAATACAAAGCCAAATTCACTAGTTAAAAGTGAACTGTTTTATTCCAACCGTATTATCTCTAGTATAAATTCGCAAATCAATACTGTAAGGAGAGGTTTCAATTAGAAGTGCAGAAACAATTCGACTTATAATCAAGAAAAGTGCGAGGCGATTAAGAGAAAACTCATCTGTTTTATAACCATCTTCACTTGATTTACTGTTGATTTACAACACATGAACTGAAAACATGTTGAATGTTACGAACTTTCAATCTGTAAACATGTAATGAAATGACTTGAAGTGATTTATACAATAAATGGAAAATGTAATAAAATGTGTGCAAACATATTTTGTGGTGACTAAAATGCTTTTTATACCCCATTTTTTCACAGAAAACTGTTATTATATAATACGCTACAAATACCTTTTTTATGCAATAACACCAATTACTTTTTTCTATTGGATCTACATAACGGAATAATCTACAAAATAATATGCACTCAAAACTTTCGGCATGTCAACTCAAAATATATACTATGTTTAAATTTGATATTAGAAAATACTGATAAGTGATACACATCTTTTTGCAAATATAAGATAATCATGACTTCACACAAATCATATATGTTATGTTTAAAATTCTGCAACTTTAAGTGCCACAATATGAATATAATATAGTGTCATTAAAACAAATGGCATTATTATTTTTTTTAGAAAAGACTAACTATATTCAAAGATGAGCATACTATATCTGCAATAATAGAATATTACTTTAAATTAACAGTCGTTATGTTCATGTCTATAGGTATTGCAGAACATTGTTTTACTCACTTCAGACTAAAAAATGGGTCAAATACTGCTATTTAAGGGAGCTTTGATAAGCAACAACAATACAATACAATCATATAAAAAAATATGAATTAATGTTAAAACAAAATGAAAATGGAACGTTAATCTGAAAAGTC
Organism: Ruditapes philippinarum; assembly: GCF_026571515.1. Classification (NCBI taxonomy): domain Eukaryota; kingdom Metazoa; phylum Mollusca; class Bivalvia; order Venerida; family Veneridae; genus Ruditapes; species Ruditapes philippinarum. The sequence goes on along the minus strand of NW_026851894.1, from coordinate 29,306 downwards.
CTGGGTATACATAGTCAAATATGACATAATGCAGATCCAGGTGTAAATAGAAAATGAATATTTGAAAGTTAAAATAACTTGACATTTTGCTATAATTGTGTTCAATTTGATTATGAAACAATAAACAATCATCTACGTGACAAATGGAAATTTCTAGTAATTTCTTTAAAAATGTATCGGTAAGCTTGAATGATTTAGAATGGGACAGTCTTTTTTAAAATGAAGCTAATATTTATATTGTTTCATACAGTTTTGTCATTATATCATAATCAGTTGTTTATCAATCACAATTATAATAGCCAATCTATTTAGGTATATTACTAATTCAACTCAAGTTGACGTTAAGTAAAGTTCGTTAAGTGTTGAAAATTGAGTGCCGCTCAAGCCAGTGCTAGGGGACATTTGTGCACTTGTTTTTAATATCTTTTATATACAAACACATTCAAACCGAGTTCATTTATTTCTGCAGACCTTAATGCTTCCGACAGATAACCCTCCTTCCAGATTTTTTTGACATCGAAAATGAGCATAATTTGCTTACAACAAAAAGAAGCAAATCCCCAGCCTCATATAACATATAAATTTGCATAAAACGTTCATCTTGGAAGCTTTATATATGACACATTATCTTTAAAGCTTTAGTGTTGTATACAGCCATACTGATAACATTAACTTTGATGTGCGGTTTGACATTGAATCAGACAATGCCTTCTTTGTTGTTCCTATCAGTTGATTGCTAAAGCGCTTTGAAATAAAATGATGTTTGCAACATAAGCTTTACAGTTTATTTGATTGGTGGATCCTTTGAAACTTTGCCACGAGTTTATCAAACATAATGTCAATGTCCTTAAAAGATAAAATCTAGAAATATATTTGTTAAAACTAGCTATACAATATTTTGGAATGTTATAATTTTTTGTGCAGATATTTTGTAATGGGTCACTTTTACATAAAAACATGCTATAGTTTTGACAATCATGATATGTTACGGTTTTTCAAAGAATGGTTAATTATATACATATTCTACATCTATATAAAGCAAGAGTTTATACATATTTAATATATCGATTTAAAAAAGGCTCGCTTAATATTTAGAATAATCATATTGCAATAACCACTGAAACAGATAAAAAAAACAATGGAAAAATTGTGATCGCCCAGAAGCATCAAACACAAGAAAATTACATGAAAACTGCAGAGTCGGTTTGATTGAGTCCGTACAAACCCATCAGCACTATGAACTATTCCTGTAAAATTTCCTATACGATTGTATATGATATCTTCTGCATTGTTGTCAAACGCAAGGGGATTTAATTTCATAATATGTCCGATAACTACGTAAACAAACACGCTTATGTTTCCCCACACAAATGACTGTATGATTGATTAGCCATGCTATTTACATAAACTTGAAACTTTTTGAAATTGTTGTCTTTACATATAGAATTAGGTCATCGCCAAAGAGGTAGATGCTCCACAGATGCGTTATAATGTTTCCGAGCATTTCGATGTGTTCCATATTATGTTGAACACCCAATGATTAACCAGGTTGACTGGCCAACTATAAATGTTCACTGTATTTATTTATCCCCATTTCATAATTGCATGTTGCAAAACATGAGGAATCTGGACAAGCCATTTTTGTAAATTTTCATAGGGGAAGGAACGACAGCTGTCACTAAAATAGATCGGACATGATTTGTTTTACGTAGGTACGCTCGAATATGTTTTTAACAACATCAATGCAATCTACTGCAATGACTGCAATGTCGGTAAATACATGCACCTGATGTTAGATCAACGATACATTTATCAGTGAATATCGTTAATTAATCTCCACGGAGGCGGGCCAGATGATAATTATATTTTCTGTTTGAAACAAGGTCCCAAAGGGAATCATTTATGTCATTTAAAGAGTACAACTTTAAATCTCATTGCAATACGAAACAAATCAATTAGAACTGGTTTAATGATCTAAGGGTGAAACGAACGATCGATGCTTGACCTAAATCATTCCGATAATCTATTTATGTTGGTTTGTTTGGTTTTACGGCGCACCAACAAAATTATGGTCATATGGCGCCGAAACACGGAAGACGATTTTGGTAAACCCTGGGTGTTACAAACCTAAAGCAACACCAGGGGTTTACCTCGCCTACTTGAACTGTAAGATACATAATCCAGTGATTCAAACCCATTAGGTCGCTTTATACGACCATGCGTGGATAAAAGCTGGCTGCGAGTTGACGCCCCAATCCGTAAAGGCAATCCCTCAGCCACAAGGGAATTCTAATTATAAGACATTGTAGACGTTAAACTAATAGCATAATTAAAGAAATTTGTCTGAGGAAATGGTGCATTTAGCTATTTGTAGGGAGGATTCTTTTTTTTTCCCAAAACGCATAAAATGTCAAAAAGAAAAATTGTAAATATTAAATGCACTTTACCACGGTCCAAATATATGACGCAAATCTTTCGCCGTATTTAAAACTTTGAATAAAAATGTTTACATGTGTATGTCAGGCAAAAGTATATCATTCCCACTTTATTATTTGTATTAATGTACGATATGAAATTTTAGAGTGTTTCTAGATATTCAGATGTCATATACATACATATCCACAGTTTTGTACATTTGTGGTTTCTTGGGTTTTATTTAATGAAATCGAACACAAAATTAGTCAAGTAATTTTGATAATACTGTTACAGCAATTGTCGAGCAACATCCTCTTATACAACATGATGTTTTCTGTTGCATTTGCTAGTAAAAATCCACACATATTTCATATGAAAAATATTTCTTTAAAAATGTAATGACAATTTTTGTAGATTTTACCACTTAAAGTATAGATTTGGGAACTTGGGTTGTTAAATAAATGCTTGAGCCTTTTTGAACAAATGCGTTTTAATAATTAAAGCCTATCAGCGGCGACATGGCCGAGTTGTTAACGCGTCGGACTAGTACATGTCGTAGTATTAGAATTGCTGGCCTTGTAGGTTCAAACCTAGTTAGGGACAAGCCGTTGTTTTCGTGAACGAGCAAGACATTTTGCTTAAGCTCTTTGCTTAGTACTGGTTGTTTTTAGTAACGGATTCGACAGGGTTTTTTTTTTAGTTTTTTGAGCTTATAACTAAAGCTTCCAACACAGTCGAACTAAAATAAACTTATATAAAATAAATATATGCAAACGTTAATTAATTAAGTGAATATGAGAGGTTATCCCTGCTCATCCTGTACAAACATACCAATCCAGTGTTAAATTTTAATATTGAATTATCGTCACGAAAAACATTCGTTCGAATCTAATTCCTTTTGGCATATGATTGCATCTTAACAATTAAAAAAATACTAGAAGATGCATTAAACTCATTATTTTAATCTCTTAAGGCACGACGTATTTTGAATCTTTAATTATTTCCCGGAGCATTTGATAGAGGAATCTTGAAAACTTGGCGTAGGCTTCATTTTAGTTAAAAATAATCATTTTAGTTATGAAAAATGAATGGTATTTGATTACTATATAAATATCATTAGTTGTGATTAATTATTTATAGCATATTGACAATTAATGATTCTGATTACTATAAACGTGTGAGTGATTGTGATTTAGAATTAAAAATAAACATTCCATAAATGATGTTTTGTTTAAGTGTAGTATTTGATTTTGTATGAAATATGGAATACAAGATCAACAAGGAAGGATGAATTTTAATTAATGCACCCTCACTCGACAAAGCAACAAAGGGCTGCCGGCAAGGAGCCTAGTAGCACATCAAAACATGGCAAGGCACAAGGCAAAGCACAGACGGGGGTGTTAATTTAGATAATTCAGTAGTCACTCTTAATATGTGAATTTGCTAGAATCAAAACTGTGGAAAACAACAATACATATTTGTATTCTTTATCATTATACATGTGAAATTAAAACAACATTATCTAAGCTTACTATTCGACTGATTTGTGTTTCTACTTTGTATGCAAAACTGATGTTGTATATCAGTCTGCAATCGTAATACCGTCAAAACTCAGACTTTTACTAAGCAAAGTATGAAATATATTGTTGACTCGCAAAAGAATCAATCAGACAAATCGTGTTTTTACGGTTGGTTGTAAATATAGCGCTTTGTTGTTGTTGTTTTTTATATACGAACATCCATACATTTTATATACAGAACGAACAGATCTCTGGTAAAAAACAAACAAACAAACAAAAACGACCATGCAACACGGAACTCGCTAAGCCATTTTCTTGAATTAAAGCTTCGTGTCTTATATTGATGTAAAGAAAACCCTCTAAAATATTAAAATTACTAATCCGCAACGGAAAAAATACTGGCGTTTAAACTGTTGCCGGCAAAAAATGGTAATTTTCTACGAAAATTCATATATTTTTATACAGGAACAAAAATCATATCGTTATAATCATAAACATACAAATACGTACACGCAGAAAGCTGTGAAACGTGACTGTGAATGATAATTACCAACAATTTCATAAATCATTTACACATATCCCTTGAGCATCATAACAATTTATTTTTCTATTGATGATATGCTCTCTGGCTTCTCTTCATACGTACACATTTTAAGTTCATGTTTGGATTCCGTGCACACCATGAAACTTTGTTTTTAGCGATAGTTAGATTGTATTTTGCCATTCCTTTCTTATCAATATTTAATAATGGATCTATAAAATCTATGTAAAATTAATGTGAATATAACCATTTATGATAAGAGCCAGATGTCAATGATTAAGTAAGAGAATGGTTAGTTTTAGGGTTTCTTTTGTATTTATATAACTTGCTATAATACGCACCTTTTTAATCAATTAAAGATAACTATACTTTTTTATTTCACAAGAATACGTTATCAAATTTGTGGGCGTCTGTGGATGAGCGGTTAAGATAGTTAACTTCAAACCACTTGCCCAACCTGCTGTGGGCTCGAATCACGACAGGAACTAACGGAATTTCGGTGGTTTTGCTCAGGCAGCCGTTCATGCCTAAAATGATGCACGGTAGGGCATCATTCTGAGGTCTTCCCATGCCAGTAAAAATGAAAAATTGCAATGTGAATGTTGCTGTGTTGGTGCAACGAAAACCCAACACATAAAATTACATGATACAATCCTGCTAAAGAATGCTCTGATGTAGTAAGACACACTATTCGCTCTTATGAGAAATGCGTATCAGGTAGAAATATGCGTTAATTTAAGTAATTAAAATCAGATCGCGTCATCATTTATTTATATCATTCACATGTTTGCGTTAAAGGCAGAGTATATGCATGCTATTAATTAACATTGAACGATAAAATAACTGCAATTTAGCGAGCAAAATCGGTACAATTTACTGAAATACTTGATATTTGTTACACTAACCAAGACATAACATTACGCGTGTACCACAAGTAACAGCCTTGAGTGTCTATCCATTAAAAATGTAACATACAGATGTGATGTCTATATCAACTGAAATTGTAAAAGATAAACACAATGCACACTTGTCACAGCTGTTTGATGATTTATTTATAAATAAATTGTTTTGTTCCGGTAACATGTAAAAGCGATTCAATACGTTGCCTTCATTTTATGCATTGTTTCACAATATACACCTCTAATTTGACATTGTTGGAATTACTGCAAAACGAAGAAATGGGTATAAAAATACGCTTATGTTGCTTGCATCTGGCAAAATAATACTATTTTCCAGGAAATAACCTGTTCACATTCATCATTTATGTTTTTTTTAAAAAGGACAATAATCAGTCTTGCGTTTATACCCTCAATTATTATCAAATTATATACAAAATAAGATAACGCGAGGTATACGAGCCAGTTCTCATTCATTATGACAACAATGTTTGTCGGAAAATGATAGCAAAACAATGGGGAAATAAAACAAATGCCGCCAGGAATATACATTAATGTGTTCCTAAATAAATTATACGTAACGCATAAAATTCATTTGACATTTACAAATGGTAAAATAAATTATTTTTATCGTGTTAATGGTATAAGATAATTGGCTTGATCCTGTAAATTCTAAAACAGCAGCCAGCAATATATATTTATGGAAAGTTTATAAGATAGTAAATTAAATGTGCAGAATATTATGTATTTAGGAAAATTTGAATAGCAGAATAATTTAATAGCTTTAATATAATATATTAAATCCAGGCTATATTGAAAGAGCTATAAGGAAAGCGGTAAGTAAATTTGAATATCAAAATGATGGTATAGCTATGTATATTCTACCACTGAATATTTCTTTGTGTAAAGAAATAAAACTTGAAGTCAATAATTTGAATATTGATTCGTGCAATGATAAAGAAAAACAAATGGAATATAAAAAGAATGCACAATACAACCTGTTACATTTTCCAAAAATGATCTCAATCACAAATTACCTGAACAATTTTCGTTTTCTGTTGCTTGTTGGTAAGGAGTACAGTTGCTTTTCTGTAAGGAGTACAGTTAAAGCAATATATTAATTGTATGGAAGTCAATATGCTAATGTGTGTCCCAGTTTCTGACAAGTGATTATACTTTAAGTGCTGCGTTTTGAAAAACAACTTATACGTGTTTGTCTAAAAAAAATGAGAATAAAGATCAACAAGGTAAAGGCGACGTTCACAGAACACAGCCCTTGACAAAATTCAGCCACCATAGCAACAGGGCACACATAAGGCACCAAACCAAAACAGGGAGAGGGCACGAGAGCGCCAAAAGGAGGGGAATGACATGACATAATTAAAATGCTATGAACTGAAAAGAGGTTGATATGAGAATTAAGGATCTGCATTAACAAATAAAACATTGTAATCATCAGCATTTGCCTTTTTTGTTTAGTCTGCACATAATGGCAAAATCCCATACCCTTGGAGCAGGAAAAATAATGACCTTACAGACATAATTTTACAACCATGTAGGAGGTCCTCTAGATCATGTTTCATGTCAAATATCTTAGCTCTAGCCCTTGGATTCCAGTGACAATTTTAGGGGACTGCAGTATAATGACAACATATGACCCAGAAGGCAGGGTAAACTTTGACGTTTGTTTTGGTATACCTCTATTTGATAATGTTGCATGCCAAATATTTAAGCTCTAGCACTTATTTCAGAAAAGATCGGATGTTTAGGCTTTTCTGTAATTTTAAAAGTATCCGCTCTTATGAGTAATGCATATCAGATAGAAATATGCGTTAAATTGATTAATTAATTAATTTAAATCAAATCGCAACATCATTTTTTTTTATATCAAATGTTTGCTTATAAGTTATGAATGTAGTCTATTAAAAAACGCTATAGTCCATTAATAGTAATGCAAGTAAACTTTGCTCTTTACACGCTTTAATCGATGAAATAGCAGCGATTTATAAAGCAAAATCGGTAAAATTTATTAAAATACTTTGTATTTGTTACCTTACACAAACTATAACATTACGTATGTAAAGCAAGAAACAGCTTATAATGTGTCTATCCATTAAACATGTAACATACAGCTGTGATGTCTATATCAACTGAAATTGTAAAAGATAAATACAATGTAAAATTGTCACAGATGTTAGTTTATAAATAAATTGTTTTGTTCCGGTAATATATAAATACGATTCAATACGTTGCCTTCATTTTATGCATTGTCTTACAATGTACACCTCTAATTACTTGTTTTATTGTAACTATTGCGAAACGAAGAAATGCGTATAAAAGTACGGTTGTGTTGCATGCGTCTGGCAAAATAATACTGTTCGCATTCATCATTTATGTTAAAAAAACAACACTAATCAATCTCGCGTTTACACCCGCAATTATCATCAAATTATATGCAAAATAAGATAACGCGAGGCATAAGAGCCAGTTCTCATTTATAATGACATCAATGTTTTATCGGAAAGTGATAGCAAAACAATGGGGAAATAAAACAAATGCCGCCGGGAATATAAATTAATGTGCTTCTGAATAAAACGTAATGCATAAAATTCATTTGACATTTACATATGGTAACATAAATTATGTTTATCTTGTTAATGGTATAAGATAATGGGCTTGATCCTGTAAATTCTAAAACAGCAGCCAGCAATATATATCTATGAAAAGTTTATTAGATAGTAAATTAAATGAATATTATGTATTTAGGAAAATTTGAATTACAGGAAAATTAAATAGCTTTAATAATTATAATATATTAAACCCAGGCTTTACGAAAAGCAGTGGCTTAATTTGAATATCATTATAATTGTATACATAACTTATTATCTTTATACTAAACCCAGACTACCACTGAATATACTTTGTTAAAAAACAAATCTTAAAGGCATACAATTGAATATACATTCGTGCAATGGTCAGTTCCCATTACAAAGAGGCTATGAATTGCAACTTAATCATGAAGTGTTCTGTCCTATTCCCATAGCACTAACTTAAAATAAAGAAAAAATGGCATACTTAAGAACGCTCGAAACACCTCTTACATTTTCCAGAAGTGTTCTCACTGACAAATTACCTGAACAATCTTCCTTTTCTGTTGCTTTTCGGTAAGGTGTACAATTTAAGCGATTAAATATTTTGTATGGAAGTCAATAAGGTAATGTGTTAACATTTACACCATTTTATGACAATGAATAATACTTTAAGCGCTGCGTTTTGAGATTAAGTTATACATTTTTGTCTTAAACGTATAAGATCAAAGATCAACAAGATAAAGGCAACGTTCATAGCACGCTGCCTTTGACACAATCCAGCCACCACAGCAGCTGGGCACACATAACGCACCAAAACAAAACAGGGAGAGGGCACAAGAGCGTCAAAAGGAGGGGAAGGACAATCATGTAATAAGTAAAATAATAGGAACTGAAAAAGGGTCGTCATTATTTAAACGTTATAAAGTTATAAAGCTATGTTTTCCTTTCCTGGAGCATAATATGCGTGAAGGTAGGAACAAAAATAGGGTAATGTGATACAATGTTTGTTATTCAACAATTATTAGAGTGACAATATATTTATGTTTCTTTGATGAGTTGAGCTGAACTGGCTATATATTTAAAAAGATTGACATGTATAATAGTTATTGACAATTATAGAATATATTGAAGATAGAACTGTCTGTGTATCTCGTTGGTAGTTGATTATACACATGAACTAGTCAGGGCAATTATGGCAAAAATCTTATTAATAAGTTATTTTATTTTGACATGTACGTACACCATTTACACTTGGGCAAATGTCACTTTATACATTTTGTTTTACAATAAATGTTCTTATAGATCAGTTTTCTGGCAAATTAAATATTTAAAGAACATAAATTAAAACAAAGACAATAACACACACACAATACACAAAGGTTTATACAGTTTATCGCTCATAATTGATAGGAAAACAATAGTGGCATAGTTGATGAATCGTTCTGTAACCTTTAAAATGAAAAGATAAACATGCATATTTTATTAATCCAAAGTTCAGCGTCTGAAACGTTCACTGTTATGGAAGGTTACTCAAAACAACCAGACATTCACTTGGTTGTTGTTAACTCCAATCTAAATTCTTTTATAATGCTTTCTTTGAGATAAACCCAAGCTCGTTATTTTGATACTTAAAGTATATTTAGTTATCTTAGTCTTAACAGGTCTTCCATACAGACAGGTCACAAATTCAATGATCAATGTCATTTTAAACAATAATGTTTTTGACGGCAATTCATCAATTATTCCGGCACTTTTAAAGTATCTATAATGATTGCATCAAGTTAGTCTATTCCAACACCGTTCGACGATAGTTGTTTTGTAGCCAACCAGTGTCTCTAGTAATGTACTTGCATATTTTAAGCAAATAAGTGACAACCAAGGTGAAAGTGTATTGCCTGGCAATATTGCATGTTATCTATTGATTGATAATATTTGAATCGTTTTTTTCCCATACACAGACACACTGGTCTAAGATTAATACTACACACGATTCTAAAAGGTTAATATCATCATTTTTATTCCTGTAAAAGCTTCACAATGAAATGAAAAACATATATTTCTTAACATTGCAAACGATGCATTCTGTTGACAAACCCTAATTTTTACAATTCAAAATTTGTTTTGTTGTTCGGATACATTTAAATGTTTTTTTGTAACATTTCCTCTGGATGGGGACGGGGGCGGCCCGTCTGAGCGAATTAATTCGGGATTGAGTCATGTGACATTTGCGGTGTCGCAATCACTTCGGACCAAGCCAAACTAAAACTACTCCAAAAGAAATAGTCTTTATATTTTATTTCTAGACATCAATGTGATAATGAAAGCTCAGACAACATATATTGCAAGATTCTACAACCAACAATATATGATAAATAATGAGAATCGCCTGCAGGAAAATGATAACATATCTATGAGAATACAAACTGGATGACTTTAGGGAGATTTATAGTGGATCTAAATAATATATATCCTTGAAGGCAATTGTTTCGTTAAGAATCAAGTCTGACATTTTCTGTGCTCTTTTGTTATGAAACAATTTACAGTAAAATAAATGGAATACAATTGTTTCGTGTAAAACAAGACAGTATCTTAAGATTTCAGATTCACGTGTTTTGATGTCCAATGAAACAAAAACTGTGTTTCTACGGTTTTAATTAAATCGCACTAGGAAGGTCAAGCTTGGCAAAAGCTTTGTTCAAACAAATAATCTTTGGTTTAATTGAAATACTTTTAAAATATTGATCATTCTTGGAAGACTGGTTTATTTATGCAATCAAAAATAGTTATCAAACTGCCGAGATTTTATTGCTGAAACTGTCATAAAATGCACACACAGAATTAGCAGTGTTTGATCTTTTCCATTGAAGTACACCAGCCAGCAGTAATTTTCCGAGACGAAATCTTTGTGAAAGGTGTAGACAAACACATCTGCGTATGATTCTAATTTTACGATTTTCGTGATTAAATGTTAAATTCTGCTTAGGCCGGTGCTCGGGGGCGTGGACGGTAGCTGCCTTTTCCAGTACCGTCCATGTACAGACTCAGTCAAACCGAGCTTTAAACATTTTCAATTTTGTCTTTTTGGCGTTATTCAGGGATTCCGTTTTTTTCTTTATTTTGCAATTAGAAATACTGTACACGGACAGGGTCAATTCAAGTCTGCAACACTTTAGAATTTGCCATTTTGTGCGTGCATATTAAGGAATTTCGATTTTTGATGATTTTTGTTTTTGTTTTTTTTTTCTCTCTCTATTATAAGATTTATTTTCCTTACTAAAAACATTTTTTGCATAGTTAAGTAGGACACCATCGAAACAAATAACGACATTATTGAAAAGAGTGTCGTTAAAGTCTACACCATATATCTATTACAATATTTGTTAAAAATCTTATTAACCGCAGAGAAAAAATACATTTGCTTCGTAACATTGTATCCTTAAAAGACAATTTTGAAAGCCAAATTCACTAGTTAAAAGTGAACTGTTTTATTCCAACCGTATTATCTCTAGTATAAATTCGCAAATCAATACTGTAAGGAGAGGTTTCAATTAGAAGTGCAGAAACAATTCGACTTATAATCAAGAAAAGTGCGAGGCGATTAAGAGAAAACTCATCTGTTTTATAACCATCTTCACTTGATTTACTGTTGATTTACAACACATGAACTGAAAACATGTTGAATGTTACGAATTTTCAATATGTTAACATGTAATGAAATGACTTGAAGTGATTTATACAATAAATAGAAAATGTAATAAAATGTGTGCAAAACTATTTTGTGGTGACTAAAATGCTTTTTATACCCCATTTTTTCACAGAAAAATGTTACTATATAATACGCTACAAATACCTTTTTTATGCAATAACACCAATTACTTTTTTGTATTAGATCTTCATACCGGGATAATCTACAAAATAATATGCACTCAAAACTTTCGGCATGTCAACTTAAAATATATACTATGTTTAAATTTGATATTAGAAAATACTGATAAGTGCTACACATCTTTTTGCAAATATAAGATAATCATGATTTGACTTAACACAAATCATATCTGTTATGTTTAAAATTCTACAACTTTAAGTGCCACAATATGAATATAATATAGTGTCATTAAAACAACTGGCATTATTATTTTTTTATTTAAAAAAGACTGACTATATTTCTTTGTGGTTGAATAAATTGTATTCAAGGATGAGCATACTATATCTGCAATAATAGAATATTACTTTAAATTAACAGTCGTTATATTCATGTCTATAGGTATTGCAGAACATTGTTTTACTCACTTCAGACTAAAAAGGGGGTCAAATATTGCTATTTAAAGGAGCTTTGATAAGCAACAACAATACAATACAATCATAAAAGAAATATGAATTAATGTTTTAAAAAATGAAAATGGAACGTTTATCTGAAAAGTCCTGGGTAAACATAGTCAAATATGACATACTGCAGATCCAGGTGTAAACAGAAAATGAATAGTTGACAGTTAAAATAACTTGACATTTTCCTATAATTGTGTTCAATTTTATTATGAAACAATAATCAATTACCTACGTGACAAATGGAAATTTCTAGTAATTTCCTTCAAAATGTATCGGTAAGCTTGAATGATTTAGAATGGGACAGTCTTTTTTAAAATGAAGCTAATTTTATATTGTTTATATAATAATACAGTTTTGTCATTATATCATAATCAATTGTTTATCAACCACAATTATAATAGCCAATATATTTAAATATATTACTAATTCAACTTAAGTTGACGTTAAGTAAAGTTCGTTAAGTGTTGAAAATTGAGTGCCGCTCAAGCCGGTGTGAGGGTACATGTGGGATTTTGGCACTTGTTTTCATCATTTCTCATATACAGACACAATCAAACCGAGTCTGCAATTTCTATTTAATTTTGCTGTTTTTTAGGCTTCCGAGGGATTACCCATATTCCAGATTTTTTACATCGAAAAGAGAGAGAGAGAACATAATGTCAGTTCTATAAAAGTAAGCAAATCTACAAGCCTCATGTAATATTCACATTTGCATAAAACGTTCATCTTGGAACCTTTATATATGACATTTTAATCTATTAAAGCTTTAAAGTTTCTTGTTATACAGCCATATAAAAATAAACCCAAATTTAATTTTTTTTTTTAAAAAAAATTTTTTTTTTTTTGCGGTTTTTTCCCGGTTTGACAGAATCGGGCCCCAATCCCTTTTCTTTGTTGTTCCAATCGGGTTGATTGCAAAAAAGCGTTTTTTAAAATTTAAAATGATTTTTCCCCAACCCATTAACCCTTTTAACATTTTTTTGTTTGGGGAAAAAGTTTTGAAACTTTGCCCCCGATTTATCAAACATAATGTCAATTTTCCTTTTAAAGATAAAACTAAAATATATTTTTTTTAAAAACTGGGTTTAACAATTTTTTTTGGAATGTTTATAATTTTTTTGTCCCAGATTTTTTGTAATGGGTCATTTTACAAAAAAAATTTCCCTATTGGGTTTTGAAATCTTTGAATATTTTCCCCGGTTTTTTCAAAAAATTGGTTAATAAAAAATTACATATTTCCCCATTTATATAAAGAAGAGTTTTTTACATTTTTAATAAAATCGATTTTAAAAAAGGCTCGCTTAATATTGTAGAATAATCATATTGCAATAACCAAAAACCATGAAAATAGTTATAGATATCTAGAAACAAAGTGACCCCATCGGAAGCATAAAAAAAGCAAAACACATGAACATTGCAGACTCGGTTTGATTGAGTCTGTACATAAACCCATCAGCACTGACGTATTTCCTAATAAAATGTCCTATAAAATTGTTTACGGTATCTTCTGCATTATTGACACACGCAAGGGGAATTTAATTTCAAAATACGTCCCGATGATAAACAACATAAACAAGCATGCTTATGTTTCCCCACACAGATGACCGTATGATTGATTAGCTATGTTATTTACATAAACTTGAACCTTAGTTTGAAATTGTTGCCTCTATTTTATAGAAGTCGGCCGTCGCATGTTCCGCGTATATACTTTATAATGTTTCTGCGCATTTCGATGAAACGCATTTTAAAATTGTTGTCGGTAGGTCGTCGCATAAGAAGGTAATTTATAATGTCTATACGCATTTCGATGAAACCTTATTTTGAAATTGATTGTTAACTGTAGATCATCACATAACAGGTAAATGTTCCGTAGACAATTTATAATGTTTATACATGTTTATACTCATTTCGATGAAACTTATTATGAATTGTTGCCTGTAGGTCATCGCATAAGAGGTAGATGTTCCATAGATACTTTATAAATAAAATGTTTCTGCGCATAGCGATGTGTTCCATATTATGTTGAACACCCAATGGTTAACCAGGCTCTATACTGTTTGTTGACTGGCCAACTATAAACGTCCACTATATTTATTTATTCCCATTTCATAATTGCATGTTTCCAAACATATGTAACCTTTTTAAAAATATTTATTAGGTAAAGTGAAAAGGCGAAGGAACGAAAGCTGCCGCTAAAAATGGGTAGCACATCACTTCATTTTTGTTTTACGTAGGTATTTTTAGTTTTTAACAAGATCGATGCAATCTACTGCACCGATTGAAATTTCGGGAAATACATGTACCTGATGTTAGTTTTAGTGAATAGCGTTAATTAATCTCTTCGGAGGCGGGACAGTTGATAATAATATTTTCTGTTTGGAACAAGGTCCCAAGGGAAACATTTATGTCATTTAAAGAGTACGACTTTTAATCTCACTGTAATTCAACAAAAATCGAACAGGTAAGAATGAGTTTAATGATCTAAGGGGTAAAACGAAACGAACGATGCTTGACCTATATTATTTAGATTAGGCGTGCTTTTCTAATAAATGTTAGTCGACACGGGAAAAGATGATTTTGGTAAACCTCGTGTGGTTTCAAACTTACAGCATGCAATGAAATCGAACGTAATTTTGATAAAAAAACTGCCTACTGGCAAATGCCGAGCAACATATTAATAACTCTACCTCTTATTATTGAACTTTATGTTTCCTGTTGCATTTTGCTCAACATGTTTCATTTGAAATTTCAAATGTGAAAAAGTTCAATACTGCATTAATGACACTTTGTAGATTTTACATCTTCAAGATTAGATTCCGGAACTTGGGTTGTTAAATAAATGCTTGAGATTTTTTTTAACAAATGCGTTTTAATAGTTAAAACCTATCAGTTGCGACATGGCCAAGTAGTTTAAGCGTCGGACTAGCACATGTCGTTGTATTTGCTGGCCACGTAGGTTCAAACTCCGTTAGGGATAATCCGTTGTCTCGTGAGCGAGCAAGAAATTGAACACATTTTGCTAAGTGCCGGTTGGTTTCAGTAACGGTTTCGAGAGTTATTTTGATAAACTTATAACTAAAAGCTTCCAACACAGTTGAAATAAAATAAACTAATATAAAATAAATATATGCAAACGTAAATTAAATAAGTGAATATAAGAGGTTATCACTGCTCATCCTGAGTGTACAAGCATACCAATCCAATGTTAAATTGTAATATTGAATTATCGTCACGAAAAACATTCGTTCGAATCTAATTCCTTTTGGCATATGATTGCATCTTAACAATTTAAAAAAATACTAGAAGATGCATGAAACTCATTATTTTAATCTCTTAAGGCACGACGTATTTTGAATCTTAAATTATTTCCCGTAGCATTTGATAGAGGATTCTTGAAATTTGCTTGGCGTAGAAAAAGAACTTCATTTTAGTTAAAAATAATCAGTTTAGTTATGAAAAATTAATGGTATTTGATTACTATATAAATATCATTAGTTGTGATTAATTATTTATAGCATATTAACAATTAATGATTCTGATTATTATAAAAGTGTGACTGATTGTGATTTAGAATTAAAAATAAACATTCCATAAATGATGTTTTGTTCAAGTGTCGTATTTGATTTTGTATGAAATATGGAATACAAGATCAACAAGGAAGGATGAATTTTAACTAATGCACCCTCACTCGACAAAGCAACATAGGGCTGCCGGCCAGGAGCCTAGTAGGACATCAAAACATGGCAAGGCACAAGGCAAAGCACAGACGGGGGTGTTAATTTAAATAATTCAGTAGTCACTCTTAATATGTGAATTTGCTAGAATCAAAACTGTGGAAAACAACAATACATATTTGTATTCTTTATCATTATACATATGAAATCAAAACAACATTATCTAAGCTAAAATTCGACTGATTCTACTTTGTATGCAAAACTGGTGTAATTTATCAGTCTGCAATCGTAATACTATTGACTCGCAGACTTAAACCAAGCAACGTATGACATATACTGCTAATCCGCAAAAGAATCAGACCAATCGTGTTTTTTACGAATGATTGTAAAAACAAAAAATAAATAAAAACGACAATGCAACACGGAACTCGCTAAGCCATTTTCTTGGATTAAAGCTTCATGTCTTATAATGCAGTAAAGAAGAACCTCAAAACTAATGGAATAGATATTTCGCAAAGGAATCAGACAAATGACAGAAATGTTGTTTTTTTTCTACGAAAATTCATACATTTTATAAACAGAAAAAAATCTTATCGTGATAATCATAAACATACAAATACGTACACGCAGAAAGCTGTGAAACGTGACTGTGAATGATAATTACCGACAATTTAATAAATCATTTACACATATCCCTTGAGCATCATAACAATTTATTTTTTCTATTGATGATATGCTCTCTGCTTCTCTTCATACGTACACATTTTAAGTTCATGTTTGGATTCCGTGCACACCATGAAACTTTGTTTTTAGCGATAGTTAGATTGTATTTTGCCATTCCTTTCTTATCAAATATTTAATAATGCATCTATAAAATCTATGTAAAATTAATGTGAATATAACCATTATGATAAGAGCCAGATGTCAATGATTAAGTAAGAGAATGTTTAGTTTTAGGGTTTCTTTTGTATTTATATAACTTGCTATAGTACGCACCTTTTTAATCAATTAAAGATAACTATACTTTTTTATTTCACAAGAATACGTTATCAAATTTGTGGGCGTCTGTGGATGAGCGGTTAAGATAGTTAACTTCAAAACCACTTGCCCAACCTGCCTGTGGGGCTCGAATCACGACAGGAACTAACGGAATTTCGGTGGTTTTGCTCAGGCAGCAATTCATGCCTAAAATGATGCACGTAGGGCATCATTCTGAGGTCTTCCCATGCCAGTAAAAATGAAAAAATTGCAATGTGAATGTTGCTGTGTTGGCTGCAACGAAAACCCAACACATAAAATCACATGATACAATCCTGCTAAAGAAGGCTGTTATGTAGTAAGACACACTATTCGCTCTTATGAGAAATGCATATCAGGTAGAAATATGCGTTAATTAATATTTAATTAAAATCAGATCGCGTCATCATTTATTTATATCATTCACATGTTTTGCGTTAAAGGCAGAAAGTATGCATGCTATTTATTAACATTGAACTATAAAATAACTGCAATTTAGCAGGCAAAATCGGTACAATTTACTGAAATACTTATTTGTTACACTAACCAAGATATAACATTTACGCGATGTACCACAAGTAACAGCCTTGAGTGTCTATCCATTAAAAATGTAACATACAGATGTGATGTCTTTATCAACTAAAATTGTAAAAGATAAACACAATGTACACTTGTCACATCTGTTTGATGTTTTATTTATAAATATATGTTTTGTTCCGCGTAATATATAAAAACGATTTAATACGTTGCCTTATATTTATGCATTTGTCAGACAATACACACCAATAATTTCGTGTTTTCTTGTATCTATTGCGAAACGAAGAAATAAGTATAAAAGTACGGTTTTGCTGCTTGCATCTGGCAAAATAATGGTATATTCCGCGGAAAAAACCTGTTCACATTCATCATTTAAGTTTAAAAAACAACAATAATCAATCTCGCGTTTACACCCTCAATTATCATCAAATTATATTCAAAATAAGATAACGGGAGGTATACGAGCCAGTTCTCATTTATTATGACATCAATGTTTGTCGAAAAGTGATAGCAAAACAATGGGGAAATAAAACAAATGCCGCCAGGAATATACATTAATGTGTTTCTAAATAATACGTAACGCATAAAGTTCATTTGACATTTACAAATGGTAAAATAAATTATTTTTATCGTGTTAATGGTATAAAATAATGGGCTTGATCCTGGCAATTCTAAAACTGCAACCATCAATATGTATTTCCATGCTAAGTTTATTTTATAGTTAATAAATCTGCAGAACATTAATGAGTCATATCTTTATGTATTTGATTAGCAGTAACAAAAATTTGAATTACAGAATAATTTAATAGCTTTAATATCATGTATTAAACCCAGGCTATATTGAATTCAGTAACTAAATTTGAATTGTATACCTTTAGTATTATATTCTTAACCCAGATTACCTATGAATATGTCTTTGTTTCAATATAAACTTTTAAATAAAAGTGAAGGCATCAAATTGAATATGCATTCGTGCAATGATCCGTTTTCATTACAAAAATGCTATAAATTGCAACAAAATCATGAATGGTTCGGTCCTATTCCTGTAACACTAACTTAAAATGAAGAAAAACTAATGGAATACATAAAGAACGCTCAAAACAACCTGTTACATTTTCCAGAAATATTCTCACTGGCAAATTACCTGAACAATTTTACTTTTCGGTTGCTTTTCGGTAAGGAGTACAGTTAAAGCGATTAAATAATTTGTATGGAAGTCAATATGCTATTGTCTGTACAGTTTGTCCCTATTTTTTGACAAATAAGTATACTTTAAGTGCTATTTTTTGAAATTAACTTATACATATTTGTTTTAAAAATGAGAACAAAGAACAGCAAGATAAAGGCGACGTTCACAAAACGCATCCCGTGACACAATCCAGCCACCATACCAGCAGGGTACACATAAGGCACCAAACCGAAACTAGGAGAGGGCACAAGAGTGTATAAGGAGGGGAATGACATGTAAAAAGTAGAATTATATGAACTGAAAAGGGGTCGGTATGAGAATTACGTCATTATCTAAACGTTATAAAGTTATAACACTATGTTTTCCTTTTCTGGAGCATTACATGTGTGAAGCTAGCTTCTAACAAACTTAGGGTTATGTGATACAATGTATGCAATTTAACAACTACTAGAGTGACACTATGTTTATGTTTTCGTTGTCGAGATTAGTTAAAACTGGCTATATGAAAAAAACAAATTTAAAACATTTAAAAGAGTTTTTTGACAATTTTTAGAAAATTTAAAAATATAGAACTTTATGTTTTATCCCCTTTGGGTATTTTGATTTTACACTTTGAATTTTTGAAACGACCCAATTATTGGAAAAAATATCTTATCAATAATTTTATTTTATTATTGACATTTTTACTTTACAAGGGACCTTAATGGCAAATGTCATTTTTAAAATTTTTTCCCAATAAATTTGACCCCAGTTTTCATTTATCGGGCACATTAACAAAATTTTTAAAGAACAAAAAAAAAAAACAAAACAAAAACCCCACACACAAACACAAAGGTGTGTACAGTTTACCCCCCCTCATTTTTTTGTTTAGGAAAAAAATATTTGGTTTCGTGATGAATCGTTCGGGAAACCCCTTTAAAATGAAAAGATAAACATTCATATTTTATCAACTTAAAGTTCAGTGTTTGAAACATTCACTGTTATGAAAGGTACATCAAAACCACCAGCGACTAATAATATTTAGTTATATCTTAGTCTAAACAGATCTTACATACAGTTCACAAATTCAATGATCAATGTCTTTTTAGGAGACAATACATAAATTGTTTCGGCACTATTAAAGAATCTATAATGATTGAATCAAGTAAGTATATTCCAATACCGTTCGACGATAGTTATTTAGTAGCCAACCAGTGTCTCCAGGAATGTACTTGCATATTTTAAGCAAATAAGTGACCACCAATGTGAAAGTGTATTGCCTGGCAATATTGCAAGTTATCTATTGATTGATAATATTTGAATGCTTTTTTCCCATACACAGACACACTGGTCTAAGATTAATACTACACACGATTCAAAACGGTTAATATCATCATTTTAATTTCTGTAAAAGCTTCACAATGAAATGAAACACATATATTTCTTATCATTGCAAACGATGCGTTCTGTTGACAAACCCTAACTTTTACAATTCAAAATTTGTTTTGTTGCTCGGATACATTTAAATGTTTTTTTTATAACATTTCCTCTGGATGGGGGCGGGGGCGGTCCGTCTGAGCGAATTAATTCGGGATTGAGTCATATGAAGCATAAAAAAAGCAAAACACATGAACATTGCAGACTCGGTTTGATTAAGTCTGTACATAAACCCATCAGCACTTCGACCTATTCCTATAAAATTTCCTATACAATTGTTTACGGTATCTTCTGCATTATTGACACACGCAAGGGGATTTAATTTCAAAATACGTCCGATAACAACATAAACAAGCATGCTTATGTTTCCCCACACAAATGACTTTATGATTGATTAGCTATGTTATTTACATAAACTTGAAACTTAGTTTGAAATTGTTGCCTCTATTTATAGAAGTCGGCCGTCGCATGCTCCGTATATACTTTATAATGTTTCTGCGCATTTCGATGAAACGCATTTTAAAATTGTTGTCGGAAGGTCATCGCATAAGAAGGTAATGTATAATGTCTATACGCATTTCGATGAAACCTTTTTTTTGAAATTGATTGTTGTCTGTAGATCATCACATAAGAGGTAAATGCTCCGTAGATACTTTAATTTATTATGTTTCTGCGCATGTCGATGTGTTTCAAATTATGTTGAACACCAAATGATTTACAAGGCTTTATACTGTTGACTGCCCAAGTATAAATGTTCACTGTATTTATTTATCCCCATTTCATAGTTGAATGTTGCAAAATATATGGAACTTAAATATGTTCATGTTTAAGAATATATATTTGGTAAAGAGAAAAAAGGAATGAACGACAGCTGTCACTTAAATAAAAAAAGGACATGATCTCATTTTTTTGTTTCATGTACGTATATTAATTTTTTTCATCGTAATCTACTGCAGTGATTGAAATTTCGGAAACACATGCATCTAATGTTAGATCAACGACACATTTATTAGTGAATGGTGTTAATTAATCTCCACGGAGGCGGTCAATTGATAATTTTATTTTCTGTTTGAAACAAGGTCACAATGGGAAACATTTATGTCATTTAAAGAGTACGACTTTTAATCTCAATGCAATACAACAAAAATCAATAAGAACTGGTTTAGTGATCTAAGGGTGAAAGGAAAGATGCTTGACCTTTATTATTTAGACATGCGTGCTTTCTAATTATGTTGGTTTGTTTGGTTTTACGACGCAGCAATACAATTTAGGTCATATGGCGCCGAAACAGAGAAGACGATTTTGGTTAAGCTCGGGTGTTATAAACATAATAGCACTTCATCTGCTGAAGCTAAGAGCTGCATCGACTCCAGAAATTCAAAATCTTACGATCATGCATGGATAAAAGGTGGTTGCGAGTTGACGCCTCAATCCTTGAAGGCAACCCCTCGGTCATAAGGGAATTATAATTATAAGACATTGTAGACGTTAAACATAAAGTATAATTAAATGAATGCTTTAATAACAACGTGGTTTACTGAAAAAATATGATATTGGGGTTAATAACATGTTTTTGCTCTGTTCAATAATATGCATATATCTTTTAAAAAAATCGTTGCTATTAGCTATTTCTGCAATAGATTCCTTTTTCCGGAAGCGCATAAAATGCCAAAAAGAAAAGACGATTTTTTTTCTAACTAAATTTAATCGGTTTATTTATTCAAATAACATACATCTGGAAATACTTTTTTTGTTAGATACGTTTAAAATGTTTCTTTATTTTCATAGTCTTTGTTTTAATTTACTTGACCATTTCTCAAATAAATGGCGCATCGTATTTGTAACGCTGAATCGAAAATGCTTACATGTATATGACAGCCGAAGGTTAATTTTTACTATCTCTGTTTTTTTTTTTTTTTTGTTTTTTTTTTTTCATTGATTTATTTTCAATTTTAGACTTTTCCTAGATATCTTCATGTGACATAAATCAACATTTTGGTTTCCTGGCTTTTTGCATCAACTGATATGAATAATAAAATTGGACAAGTAATTGCGGTGCTACAGCTATAGCAAATGTCAAGCAACATCTTTAAACCTAGACCTCTGATTGAAAATGATGTTTCCTGTTGCAAACTATATGCATTTGCTTGGAAAAATCTACATAACATTATCGAGGTACACGAAAAAAAAAAGAAATGAACAAAAAATGTAATTAAAAATGTTTTTAATATTATTATCATGACAAGATGTAGATTTTACTTATTGACGCATAGGTTATGAAAAAAGTGAATAGACAATTCTAATAAATGCGCTTTAATAAACATATACTACGAGTGACGGCATTGCCGTATGTAAACGCGTCAGACTATTAATATTAGGATTGTTCGTCGTGTGAGGTCAAATCCCGTCAGGGTCAAGCCGTTGTTTCCATGAACAAGAAACGTAACACTCATTGCTAAGTACTGATTTGCTCTAGGAACGGATTCGAGAGCTTTTTCAATAAGCTTATAGCTTCCAACACAAACTAAAATAAACTAGTATACGTATATTTAATATAAATTAATTATAAAATTATATCAAAATTGAATATGAGAGGTTTTCTTTGCTCATCTTGTGCAAACATACCAATCCCATATTACATTTTAATATTCAATTATCCGTCACGAAAAACATTTGTTCGAATGTAATTCCTTTTGGCATATGATTGCATCTTAACAATTAAAAAAAATACTAGAAGATGCATAAAACTCATTATTTTAATTTCTTAAGGCACGACGTATTTTGAATCTTTTATTATTTCCCGGAGCATTTGATAGAGGAATCTTGAAATTTGCTTGGCGTAGGGAAAAACTTCATTTTAGTTAAAAATAATCATTTTTGTTATGAAAAAAATAATGGTATTTGATTACTATATAAATATCATTTAGTTAGTGATTAATTATTTATAGCATATTGACAAAATTAATGATTCTGATTACTATAAACGTTTGTGAGTGATTGTTGTGATTTAGAATTAAAAAAAATAAACGTTCAATAAATGATTTTTTTGTTTAAGTGTAATATTTGATTTTGTATGAAATATGGAATACAAGATCAACAAGGAAGGATGAATTTTAATCAATGCACCCTCACTCGACAAAGCAACATAGTACTGCCGGCAAGGAGCCTAGTAGCACATCAAAACATGGCAAGGCACAAGGCAAAGCACAAACGGGGTGTTTAATTTAAATAATTCTGTAGTCACTGTTTATATGTGAATTTGCCATAATCAAAACTGTGGAAAAACAACAATTCATATTTGTATTCTTTATCATTATGCATGTGAAATTAAAACAACATTATCTAAGCTTACTATCCGACTGATTTGTGTTTCTACTTTGTATGCAAAACTGGTGTTTTATATCAGTCTGCAATCGTAATACCATCAAAACTCAAACTTTTACTAAGCAAAGTATGATATATATTGCTGACAAAAGAATCAATAAGGCAAATCGTGTTTTTACGGTTGGTTGTAAAAATAGTGCTTTGTTGATGTTGTTTTTTATATACGAACATCCATACATTTTATACAGAACAAACAGATCTCTGGTAAAAAAACAAACAAACAAACAAAAACGACCATGCAACACGGAACTCGCTAAGCCATTTTTTTGGATTAAAGCTTCGTGTCTTATATTGCTGTAAAAAAAACCTCTAAAATATTGAAATTTCTCATCCGCAACGGAAAAAAAAGAAAACTGGTGTTTAAACGGTTGCCGGCAAAAAATTCCGTGCACACTATGAAACTTTGTTTTTAGCGATAGTAAAATTGCATCTTGCCATTCCTTTCTTATCAATATTTAATAATGGATCTATAAAATCTATGTAAATTTAATGTGAATATAACCATTTATGATAAGAGCCAGATGTCAATGATTAAGTAAGAGAATGGTTAGTTTTAGGGGTTTTTTGTATTCATATAACTTGCTATAGTACGCACCTTTTTAAATCAATTAAAGAAAACTATACTTTTTTATTTCACAAGAATACGTTATCAAATTTGTGGGCGTCTGTGGATGAGCGGTTAAGATAGTTAACTTCAAACCACTTGCCCAACCTGCTGTGGTCTCGAATCACGACAGGAACTAACGGAATTTCGGTGGTTTTGCTCAGGCAGCCATACATGCCTAAACTGATGCACGGTAGGGCATCATTCTGAGGTCTTCCCATGCCAGTAAAAATGGAAAATTGCAATGTGAATGTTGCTGTGTTGGTGCAACGAAAACCCAACAAATAAAATTACATGATACAATCCTGCTAAAGAAGGCTGTTATGTAGTAAGACACACTATTCGCTCTTATGAGTAATGCATATCAGGTAGAAATATGCGTTAATTTAATTAATTAAAATCAGATCGCGTCATCATTTATTTATATCATTCACATGTTTGCGTTAAAGGCAGAAAGTATGCATGCTATTTATTAACATTGAACGATAAAATAACTGCAATTTAGCAGGCAAAATCGGTACAATTTACTGAAATACTTATTTGTTACACTAACCAAGATATAACATTACGCGTGTAACACAAGTAACAGCCTTGAGTGTCTACCCATTAAAATGTAACATACAGATGTGATGTCTTTATCAACTGAAATTGTAAAAGATAAACACAATGTACACTTGTCACAGCTGTTTGATGATTTATTTATAAATATATTGTTTTGTTCCAGTAAAATATAAAAACGATTTAATACGTTGCCTCATATTTATGCATTGTCAGACAATACACACCAATAATTTCGTGTTTTCTTGTAACTATTGCGAAACGAAGAAATAAGTATAAAAGTACGGTTTTGCTGCTTGCATCTGGCAAAATAATGGTTTATTCCGCGGAAAAAAAACCTGTTCACATTCATCATTTATTTTTAAAAAAAACAACAATAATCAATATCGCGTTTACACCCGCAATTAATTATTCAAAATTAAATGCAAAATAAGATAACGCGAGGTATACGAAGCCAGTTTCTCATTTATTAATGAAACATCAATGATTGTCGGAAAGTGATAGCAAAACAATGGGAAAATAAAAACAAATTGCCGACAGGAATATACATTAATGTGCTTTCTAAAATAATACGTAACGCATAAAATTCATTTGGACATTTACAAATGGTAAAATAAATTATTTTTATCGTGTTAATGGTATAAAATAATGGGCTTTGATTCTTGGAAATTCTAAAACCGCAGCCAGCAATATATATTTATATAGCTAAGTTTATTTTATAGTTTAAAAAATCTGCAGACCATTAATGAATTATTATCTTTACGTATTTGTGGAGCAGTAACAAAATTTGAAATTACGGAATAATTTAATAGGTTTAATACAATGTATTAAACCCAGGCTATATTGAATGTAGTTACTAAATTTGAATTGTATACCTTTAGTATTATATACTTAACCCAGATTACCACTGAATATGTCTTTGTTTAAATATTAACTTTTTTAATAAAAGTGAAGGCATCAAATTGAATATTAATTCGTGCAATGATCGGTTTCCATTACAAAGATGCTATAAATTGCAACTAAGGCATTAAGGGGTCGGTCCAATTCCCATAACACTAATTTAAATAAAAAATGGCATACTTAAAGAACTCTCAAAACAACCTGTAATGTTCTCACTGACAAATTACCTGAACAATCTTCCCTTTCTGTTGCTTTTTCGGTATTGGGTACAGTTAAAACGATTAAATAATTTTTATGTAAGTCATTATGCTAATTTGTTTACATTTATTCAATTTTATGACAAATATTTATACTTAAAGAGCTGCGTTTTGAAAAAAACCCAACTAAGACATGTTTGTCTTTAAAAGGTAAGAACAAAGATCAACAAGGTAAAGGCGACGTTCACAGAACGCAGCACTTGACAAAATACAGCCACCACAGCAGCAGGGCACACATAAGGCACCAAACCAAAACAGGGAGAGGGCACGAGAGCGTCAAAAGTGGGGGAAGAACATGAAATAAATGAAATGATATGAACTGAAGAGGGGCCGATATGAGAATTAAGTCATTATTTAAACGTTATAAAGTTATAATGCCAGGGTTTCCTTTTCTGGAGCATAATATGCGCGTAGGTAGGAACACGCGTAGGGTAATGTGATACAATGTATGTTACACAACAATTATTGCATATATAATAGTGACACTATATTTGTGTTTTCGTTGTCGAGTTGAGTTGAACTGGCTATATGTTTAAACAAATTGACATTTAAAAGAGTTATTGACAATTATAGAATATATTAAATATAGAACTGTCTGTGTATCTCCTTGGTAGTTGATTTTACACATGAACTTGTCAGAGTAATTATGGCAAAATATCTTATCAATAAGTTATTTTATTATTGACATGTACATACACCCTTAATGGCAAATGTCACTTTTTACAACATTTTTACAATCAATTATCCAGTATCAGTTTTCGGGCACATTAAATATTTAAAGGACATAAATTAAAACAAAGACAAAAACACACAAAAAGTCATATTAAACACAAAGGTGTATACAGTTTATCGCTCATAATTGATAGGAAAACAATAGTGGCATCGTTGATGAATCGTTCTGTAACCTTTAAAATGAACAGATAAGCATGCATATTTTATTAACCCAAAGTTCAGTGTTTAAAACATTCACTGTTATAAAAGGTACATCGTAACACCAGAAGCTTAACAATATCAACTCATTTTGATTATATATTTGTACCCTCTTACAAATCAAAATTCGAAGAATGCTATATGTAGATTTCGTTAAAGTTTGCATGAAACGTAAAGTTGTTAAATTTGTGTTTGAAATGTAGTTGTGGCGGCGTTTCCCAGTTATTGTTGAAATGGACTGTTAAATCGTGATTATGTTTCGTCCTATATATAACCGGCGATTCAGATTTAAAACGAATACGTTTCAATAAGCTATAAGGTATAGAAATAAAAGAAAATTAAATCAAAACAAAATATTAGTTATTTAAGAAAATATAGGATATTTATTATGCGAGACAGCTCTGTCGTTAAGGAGGTAGTCATGTCGCCAGGAAGATAGCTTTATGGTTTCAAACGGGATCAAAGGAATGTTGAGCTCACATGCAGATTGATCGTTCCTTGTAACTCAAATTCAAATGAATTAGACATAACTGTTTTGACGTCAATGCATTTATTATTCCGTTAGTTTAAAAGACACGTTAAGTTATTCTGTAATGATTGAATCATAAAAGTTTATCCCAATACCGCTATATTGATATCAATTGTTGGCCAACCAGTGACTCCAGTAATTGCATACAGTGAAAATTCAAGGTGAACGTGAATTTCACGGCATTGCATGTTATCTAGTGATTGGTAATGTTTGGATCACTTTCTGCTATTTAGAACGACAATGGACTAAGATTTGTTCACCATGCGATTCAAAAAGGTGTATATCTACATGTACAATCTTTTTTCACTTTGATAATTTAAAGGTTTTTTTGTATCCAAATACACGAGGCGCACGTTTTGTCAAACTTTACAGTGAAATGAAAAACATCGATCTCAATAAAAATGATGACAAACCCTAAATTTTACAAATCAAAATTTGATTTGTTGTTCTGATAAATTTCAATGTTGTTTATGTAATTCATTTCCTCTGGGTGGGGGCGAGGGCGGTCCGTCTGAGCTAATTAATTCGGGATTGAATCCAATGACATTTGCGGTGTCGCAATAACGTCAGACCCAACCAAACTAAAACTACTCCAGGAGAAATAGTCTTGGTATTTTATTTCTAGACATCAATGTGATAATGAAAGCTCATGCGACATATTGAAAAATTCTTCAACCAACAATATATGATAAATAAAGAGAGACGCCTGCAGGAATATGATACCATATCTATGAGAATACAAAATAGGTGATTTTAGGGAGATGTATAGTGGATCTCAATAATATATATCCTTGAAGGCAATTATTTCGTTAATTATTATATCTGAAATTTTCTGTGCTCTTTTGTTATGAAACAATTGACAGTAAAATAAATGGAATACAATTGTTTCGTGTAAAACAAGAAAGTATCTTAAGATTTCAGATGCACGTGTTTTGATTACCAATGAAACAAAAACTGTGTTTCTTGGGTTTTAATTAAATCCCACTAGGAAGGTCAATCTTGGCAAGAACTTTGTTCAAACAAATAATCTTTGGTTTAATTGAAATACTTTTAAAATATTGATCCTTCTTGGAAGACTGGTTTATTTAAAAATTGCAATCAGACTTTATTGCTAAAACTGTCATAAAATGCACACACACAATGAGCATTGTTTGATCTTTTCCATTGAAGTACATCAGCCAACAGTAATTTTTCAAGATCAAAAAATTGCTTCATCCAGTGTTAAAGGTGTAGACGAACACATCTGCGGACGTTTCTAATTTTACCATTTTCAGCTTAGACCGGTGCTAGGAGGCGTGGACGGTAACTTGCCGTTTCCAGTACCGTCCATGTAAAGGTATCAACGGAGTCTGTAACATTTACAATTGTGTCGTTTTGGGCGTTCTTTAGGGATTCAGTTTCAATTTCTTTTTAGCAATTAGCACTACCGCACACGAACAGGGTCAATGAAGCCGAGTCTACAACACTTTAAAATTTGCTATTTTACGCGTTCTTTAGGGGTTGCCTTTTTTCCCGTTTTTTTTTTTTTTTTTATTATTATTATTTCTTTTCTTTAATACAAACATTATTAGCATAATTAAACAGGAAACCATCGATGCAAACAAGCAAATTTTTGGAAAGAATGTGGTTAAATTCAACACCTTATAATTATTACAATATTTGGAAAAAATCTAATGAACCGCAAAGAAAAACAATACATTTGCTTCGTAACATTGTCTCCTTAAAAGAAAAACCCAAGTACACTGGTTAAAACTGAATTGTTTCACACCAACTGTATTATCTCTAGTATAAATGCGGAGATCAATACTGTAAGGAGAGGTTTCAATTAGATGTGCAGAAACAACACGACTTATAATCAAGAAAAGTGCGAGGCGATTAAGAGAAAACTCATCTGTTTTATAACCATCTTCACTTGATTTACTGTTGATTTACAACACATGAGCTGAAAACATGTTGAATGTTACGAACTTTCAATCTGTAAACATGTAATGAAATGACTTGGAGTGACTTATACAATAAAAA
>NW_026851893.1:0-25880 GCF_026571515.1 Ruditapes philippinarum | reverse complement strand
TCTTAATTATCTTATCATGTTAACTAAGCAAGAAGCTTATAATTGCCTAACCTTACAATAGTTATCAATTAAACTTGAAAATCTACTCTAAATGACTTCCCAAACAGTAATTTCTGAAAACATGAAAATGATTCGTGTAGAAAAATAACACAAGAAAAAAACTGATTTGACTCATGAAAATTTTTGGCCAAACAGTCTGCCACATGAAATTCTGACCTTCCTGAGATCCCTGCTGTTTGTTTTACATGATTTTATTTTATGATTAAACCTGTGTATAGAGCCACTCATGTGAACAGGAAGAAGTTTTTGTAGAAAGGGATGTCCAAATATGATAAACCATAGATGCTTGGGGTTAGATCCTGTCCCCAACATGATACCCCTGAGTAAACACCTTTATCAAAAATTATTTTAATATCTAAACACTAATGGGATATCTGGTACAACTATAATACTGGTTTTCGAAAATTTTTACATAATCATATGCAAAAAAAATACTGTTTGCCATCATGTATTGAGACTTAATTCCGGGCAGGCAGGCAAATTGGTTGGGCCATTTTTGGTAACATTTTTCTCAGCAACTACTCTAGAGAACCTCATAATATTTGGTATACAGCATTAACACATTGTCCCATACCATGGGATTCGATTTCAGGTCTGTCACTCATCCACTTCATGTTAACTGACTTAGTTAAATTCATAATAATGGCCAATGGTAGGAATTTTTCCTAACGATTTTCTCAGCAACTACTTATCACAGCCTTTTGATATTTGGTATGCAGCATCAATATGTAGTCACATACAATGGGATATGATTTCAGGTATATGGCTCATCCACTTCCCGTTTGATGACTTACTTGAATTTTTGGCATTAATTGTAAATGGAAGGAAATTTCCGTAACAGTTTTCTCAGCGACTACATAACACAGCCTCTTGATATTTTGTAATGTGACTGCATTATTATGTGGTCCCAAGTTCAGGTCTATCGCTTATCCACTTCCTGTTTACCGACTTAGTAAAATGTTCGACATTACTGGTCAATGGTAGTACATTTTTGTAACATCATACATTTTTGTAACATCACAGCCTCATGAGTCATGTTATTTGGTATACAAATTCAACCCGGCCATTTTTGTCTTTGACCCATTTTTATTGAAGTATTATCCAAATTTGTATTTCGCCTTGTTAATTATGATGTCATTGTTAAAATTTTCATGATGTAAACACACTACAGGGAGTGTATTTTTTAGCAACCTATACTTTAAAGAAAAGAAAAAAAGAGGTATTTATATACACTTGATTGCATTCCTCTTGCTCAAAAACACTAACTAAATAACATTAAAGTATTTTATAAACATGTTGCTTGTTTTAAATAAGAAAAATCCAGTTAAGATCTATTCCTTAAGGTGAGCGATATAGGGCCATCATGGCCCTCTTGTTCCAGGACAAGCAAGCAAGATTGGATATTCTTTGAGCCAAGAAAATATCTGCAGGGGGTAAGTTTGATGTACAGATGCGCTTTAAACCCCCATTCAGTAATGCTAGTTAGAAAAAGTTATTAAAAGTCTAGCACTTAGCCATCACACAAATAATCTTGTGCAGTATAAATTAATTGAACTTTAACTTGACAAAGTTCAGTACATCAATAATGATGTTTTTATGCCTCTAGTCGAAGACATTGTTTTTGTCCTTGACTTTCAAAGAACCTTGACCTTGATAGAAAAATATGAGCAAAATCGACTTTGGCTTGTAACTGCTTGGGGCATTGTGTTTCACAAACACATCTTGTTCTATATAAAGTTTATTTTATTAACGATTATTACCTACATGTATGTTGAGAAGTTTTGCAACCTTGAATGTTATAAGCTTTCGAGACAAACTGAGAAAAACAGAATGAGCATGGTCCACTCTTATTGCTTTTTGTAAAAAAACAAAACAAAAATATTTCATGTTGCTTTAAACTACCATTTGATATTGATAATGGTCATTTCAGACAAAGAGCAAGTGTGCTGAGACGTTAAATACTGCTGCACTGAGACGTCTAAGGACCTATTCAGAGCTAAAGGAAGAGGACATACATGAGATCATAAAAAAAATTATGTGAGTATTATTTTAATTTAATTAACAAATAATAATATTTAAATATAATACTAAGCCGAATACAAATTATGCAATGATATATTTATACCCCCACAAACAAAAGTTTGAGGGGGGCATATTGGAGACATCACGTCAGTCGGTTGGTTAGTCGGGCGGGCTGTTGGTCCGTCCGCATATATACGAACATTCTTGTGGCGCAAACTACTTCCACATTTCTTGAGTGATTCATTTGAAACTTGGAATGTTATCACACTGATGTGCAGATATTCACTCAATCCAGGTTAGCATAGTTATGTGCTCTTGAACTTAGCCAAATTTTGTGAAACTGCTTATAACTTCCATCTTGGCTGTGTATACTGTGACAAATGTGCGTTGTGGGGGTATTAATCATCTTTAGTGATAGTTCTTGTTATAATTTATATCGACTGAAGTCAATTCTTTTTTGGTATCACAGCATAATTATTTTAAAGATAAGGAGTAAAAAATGGGATAATAAATTGACATTATTGATTAGAAAATGTTAGAAATCTCTAGCTTTCATTGACATTTGCAGTGCACAAGAACTGTAACTCTACTTTGTTCTGTTTTAAATTTTTCTTCTTTGAGCATAACTTTGTCAACTTCTATGCAATGTCAGGGGACACATCTGTTTCAAAGAAACATGTCGAGTCGATTTAAAAAAGAGCTTTTTTAGCTATTTCAATTGGATATTTACGCAAATACTCAGCTGATCTGTAAACTCGAGTTATTACTGAAATAAAAGATTTATTAAGTTAAGGTGTCAGATGTGCATTTCATTGCTGTATTAAACAACATTTTCTAGGTTCCAGCTCTTCACATGAAGTTGCAGCCCACCTGTTGTCGTCACCCTTGCGAGGAAGTATTATTGTGGAACTTCTGAATGAAATTGAATTTGCAGCAAAAGAATGCTGCAACAAGGAAAGTGTTTTGGCCCAAAAGGAATTCTGTGACTTGACTGATTTTAACTGGCATGAACTCATTGGTGAACTTCTTGAACAACAACCATTGCTAGCTGATGTTCTCTTGGCAGTGTCACTACCAACATCAAAAATAGGGAATACCAACAGTGTTCATAAACTTATACCAGTTTTATCAACTGTGTTTGGAATGCTGATGAAAACCAGATACCAAGAGCTGTCTTTAGTTCAGAAGATCATTGCAATGACTTTGGCTAATGAACAGACAAGCCAAAAAGTAAATTGTGTCACAACTATGTTTTGTTGCCTTCAGACATTGTGTTAAGAGCCCAATGCCACAAACTATTGACTAATCAAAAAATTGGATTGAATAAACTAGAAAAAAATGTCTCTTAAATGGACATTCCCCTTTATCTGGTATAAATCAGTGAAGTATTTAATAAGATACGTCTTAAAACATTGGATTTGTTTTTATTTTTAAAACTCCAACATATCAGAAAAAGTTAAGTGGCATAGTACCAAAATAATTAAAGTTTGTGAATTTGGGCATTCAAATGTTAAGAATTCTGTTCATGTTCATTGCACATGTTTTATCTATGGAAACTTTATTATTATTGTTTTTAAGTTTATGCATTGTATATTTTTTTATTATGCATTTGACTATGCAAATGTTGTTTTTAATTTGTTTTCAAGTTGGTGTTTAGGGTTGTATTACAGAAATGTTCATGATTTTTATGCTCCCCAAAAAATTTCGGGGGAGCATATAGTTGCCGGGTTGTCCGTCCGTCAGTCAGTCCGTCAGTCAGTCAGTCAGTCAGTTCGTCCGTACGTCCCGAATTCGTGTCCGGCCCATAACTTTGTTATTTGAAGTCGGATTTTAAAACTATTTCACAGAAATGATCACCATATTAAGACGACGTGTAGCAAGCAACGTTTGGATCGCTACCTTGACGTTCAAGGTCACAGCATGACCTTGCAGCAAAATCGTGTCCGGCCCATAACTTTGTTATTTAAAGTTGGATTTTAAAATTATTTCACAGAAATGATCACCATATTAAGACGACGTGTCGCGCGCAACATTTGGGCTGCTACATTAAAGGTCAAGGTCACAGCATGACCTTACATCAAAATCGTGTCCGGCCCATAACATAGTTATTTAATGTTGGATTTTAAAATTATTCCACAGAAATGGTCACCATATTAAGACGACATGTGGCGCAACATTTGGGTCACTGAATTGAAGGTCAAGGTTGCAGCAAAATCATGTCCGGCCCATAACTTCGTTATTTAAAGTTGGATTTCGAAAATATTTCACAGAAATGATCACCATATTAAGACGACGTGATGCACGCAATATTTGGGTCGCTACCTTGAAGGTCAAGGTCACAGCATCCACATGGAACATCATAATTGTGACACTGCATCTGACTACGCAAACCTTGTGCTTCAAGTAGGTGTTCTATTCATGGAATTGAATGAGGTGGTCAAATACCCAGACAGAGACAGGCTACTGGCTGTACTGAAAATACTGATGGTCATCTTAAAGGACACAATACAAGATTGAAGTATGCTTTAGAGATTCTCCGTTTGCTTTGTCAGCAATTTGCATTGTAAAGCGAGAGTCAGGCATTTTCCAGTCTGTACGGGTTGTTTGTAAATACAGGGGGTAAACCCGATACTAACAGTCCAGCAGATTTGGAGATGGAACATCGCACGTGAAAATTTGGGACGCTTAGTTGAAGGTCAAGGTCACAGCATGACCTTGCAGCAAAATCATGTCTGGCCCATAACTTGGTTGTTTGCAGTCAGATTTAACAACTATTTTTGACAAACTACTTCTGTCTCCGATACCTACTCGGGGAGCATTACCCGGTTCGACCGGCTCTTGTTCTGAACTAAAGTAGTATTATTTGGTTGCATGGTAAAATATCTATATTTTTTTATCTTTACAGTTTTTTTCTATTGATGATTCTGTAATATGAACAAGGCCCCTATTTACGTTCATAAATGATGTTGTCAATGACCAAAAAAAGAATAACTGTACTGAAAGTACTGTGGTCATCTTTAAAGGACACAACACTTTATCAAAACTGTCCGTTTACATTGTCACCAATTGCAAATATTACTTAGGGCTGTTCCAGGAAAAAGTGTTGGGGGTGGAACGGAACTTAAAAATGGGGTTACCACAATACAATTTTATCTTTTTTTGGTACAGTCCATATGGAAATTCCATGAAACACCCCCACCCACCGAATTTTAATTGATTTCCGTTCCACCCCCCCCCCCGGGATGCCTTTTTTTCTGGAACAGCCCTTAGTCAAAATGTTCATTTAGATAGCTTTTAAGTGTTTGTATATACATATTTATATAATATAAATATAATGTCTAGTATGAAATTAATGGGAAAAGTAAATAAAGAAAAGAAATATTTTTAGATTTTCTTTTGTTTGTTTTTAGATTTCCAAACACATTTAAGTGGATTTATTTAACGCAATCACAAATGGAAATGCAATATTTCTCATATATATTTGTAGGTGTATGACAGACTTCAACCTTTGGGCGTGACACTGAGCCATTCAGAGGAAAAATTGAGAAAAATTAGCGTTTTTGGGCATAAAAAAATCATAAGTCTGCGGCCATTAGGGGGGTGGGGGCGTGCGCCGGGTGTGCCCCCCCACCCTGGATCCGCTAGTGAGGTGGGTAGGAATGGCTCAAACAAATCAAGTTAATAATTGGCATAGTCCTGGCAACGTCCCACCACCATCTAAACCATAGGATTCTAATTTTTGTAAAACTGTTCTACAGAATGAATGTTAACATTACAATATTATCAATGTATCAAAACTGAATAAGCATTTATTCCGTATTTTCTGTAAGTTTGACACAAACCATATCAGACTTAATGCTGGTGGTGGGACGTTTGCCGGGATATTGCCAACACACATTCGTATTGATCACAATACAAAACAAAATCATTTTACAAGAAAACTTATGGTTTCATATCCGAAATATCACAATCTTCGTATTTGTCCGAAAAGTACTCAACTTATTGAAGTTTAAAAAAAAATAACATGTGAAAATGCTCCACGAAAATAAACGTTATTTTTAAGAATTTTATATATACATATCGATTAAAAATTCAACAATATCCCGATGAACCACTTTTTAAAAATATTTGGTTAACTTACAGCTATCATCGCGTCGGCCATTGTTTCGTCAATGCCAGACTTCTATTTGTTTACAATAGAAGCTGGGAACCAGACTAGCTTACCGACTGCGCTATGGAGGAATGTTATAGGCAGTGGCTAAATTAACAACTATATACCACATGAGCTACGCAGTAAAGAGGTACCTACCTAGTAAAATTTTGAAATGCAAAAACAGGTTTAACGACTATTTGCTTGAATTTCTTAACAATATTTTTATGCCAGTTATCTAGTATTAACTTACTCAACACGATGATAGCAAAAGTACTGGGCTTATTGACAATTTTCTTTTCTTTTTCTTGTAAATTCTTAAAACGGTGGTTAGTACCTTTAAATTTTTATAGAGGCAAATAAATATGTGTTACGCCTCAAAAATAAGTCTGTTAACTGTAACTCTTTCAACTCTATTTTTTCCTGTTGAGTGCAATTTATTTTTACATATAAAAATGGTGTAAGGATAAAAACATCCATCAAGTCGTTAAAATAAAGAACAACATTTCTAAATGCAGTTTTGTTCACAAAAAGCATGTTTTACATCTAATGATATGGTTTCCAGTAAAGTTTTCACATCAATCTAGATTAAATACTAGAAAAATCCCTTCTACTGACCCATTTTTCTGGCCATGTTACAAGAAACAGACATATTTTTTCTTTGGCCCTACTGTGCATTAAGTATAGTTTAGTGTCTAACCATATTGTTAGGTAATTATTTCATAAAATGACCTTGTTTATCACTTTACCCATAAAACATAGCTTTTGTTGTTAATAGTAGTGACAAATGTGTATCTGTTAACCACTATTAAATATTTTCCTTTCTTGTTCAGTAACGGAACAAATTAATTGTTATCGCAATTGACAAATACGATTGTAAAAAGACTGATAAAACAAGTGTTTCAACTTTTTTCCCTACAAAACATATTGCTTACACATTGGTGCAGACAGGTCTGGTAGTTGGGTTGGCGTGTGGCAGCGTGGTATAACATTTAATGTTCAAGACTTGTGGTTGCCTTATGTTTTCAACATTTACTATTCTAACTTCATGAAACTTTAAATAAGGATAGGTTTGATAAGTGTGGAAGTACAGGACACATTACTTTGCTGAATGTTTGCTTTATTTCCACTTTCTTTGTTTGCACCTTTATTTAGTTATTACAATTTCATAGGCTTGATAGGAGACATTGAAAGTGCTGTGTGCAAGAACCATAGGTTTTGTTGTTTGCTATTTGAGCATTGCATTTTGTGTAACTTCCTTGTTAAGATACATGTTTATGTTAAAAGCTTGATGTTAAAAGCTTTGTCTGCAGCTTTATTTAGTTACTACTTGAAACAAATTGTTACAATTTCATAGGCTTGATAGGAGACATTGAAAGTGCCGTGTGCAAGGACCATGAGTTTTGTTGTTTGCTATTTGAGCATTGCATTGTGTGTAACTTAGGTTAACAGTTTGATGTTAAAAGTTTGCTTTTAATCATATTTTTAACATTTATTGAATTTTAATGAATATTTATGCAATGATAGAAGACCTTAAACTATTGCATGATATTTTAAAAACCTTTTTTTATACAGTTTTTTTTAATTATTGTCCTTTTTAATGTATAACTCTTAACACCATATACTGCCTATGAGTTCATTTTAGCTTCAGCTGATAATAGTTTATATTGCGGTGATGATTATTTCTTGCTTATTATTTTTTTTTATTAAATTGCCTTGGTTTAATTGTGTATTTGCCTGATATTTTTCAATAGCTATCATCCAAAATTTAAGAAACTTCAAATAAAGATAGTAGTTTATATAAGACTCATTATTCATTCTTGTGCAACTTTTGAAATAGTTCCCTTAAATTTTAAATGAATATGTAGCGATGATAACCAGTTGTTAACATTATTTATGACCCGTTAATTACAACAGTTGAAAATATAAACTTGGTTTTCCAGTTTGTGATACAATGGGTATACAATGGTAGAAGACATTGAGTAGAAATGTATTTTGTAAGACCAAAAAAAATCTATTTTGCCTTTTTGTACATATGAAACTGTCACTTTTAAAGAAAACTCACATGTATTAAAATCGTCATAGCAAATAAAGTCACCAATATGTTCTCCTTGGTGTCAGTGAAAACATTTAAACTTGTGGTTTATGCAAGATTAAATAAATATGTTGATTATGTATTTCATTATTTTATTATTCTTCTGATCTATCAGTGTAGATTGAATTTTTTGCCAAGAAATAAATTTACCAATATTTGACTGATATATAGGACCAACGAATACTAAATTAAACGACATCCGACTGTTATTATCCGATGAACAAAACGATATTTATTAAATGTGGATTAAATAGTTAAATATGCATTATAGCTGACGTTTACACTTGTTATAATACAACATGTAATATATGATAAATTTATTAAGTACTTGATTCCTGTAGGATTTTGGGTCAGTAGGTCAAAGGTCAATGTCATTTTGACCTTATGTGTGAATTATATAGTTAAATGCGCTATATAGTTGAATGTTAAATGTGCATTTTTATGGCTGATGTTGACACCGTATACAACATTACAATAGTATATCCCTGTAAGATTTTGGATCAGTTGGTCAAAAGTCAAGGTCATTATGACCTTACATGTGATTTTTTTTTCTGGACTATGACTACACTTTTAATATACATTCTTATAACTTTATTGCATGATTACTTTCACAGTCCTTGATATTCCATATTGTTTTTGGAGTTCTAAGGTCACAGGTGAAGTATACTATCACAAATCCTGAAAGCCTGTATTGAGCAGATTTTCTTTATAATGTCATGCTTCCGGGAGCATTTGTGCTTTTCAAACGTAGATTCTTGTTTAAATATTAAATTGAAACCTTTTATTGTGCTGTTGTCAATTTACGAGTGGGTATTTCATCATGTTGGTCAATTAATGCTATTTGTGTTACAGATGTTTCATAGGAATTAATCCAGATGCAGGATTAAAGACATCAAAAAAGAAGAGGACCTCATCTGTAAATGCAAAAGTGCTCCGACTAAAAAATGAATTGGCCGATTATGAGTGGACTGATGAAAATTAGAAATCTTATGAAGTTTGAGACTTTGAGACATTTTTAATTGTGATGTGTACACAGTTATGTAGTGTCTTAATAAAATTTCTGTAGTTGTTGGTCTATTTTTTTTTTGTTGGAAGCATTTTATTATAGAATGTAAAAATTACTTTAAGAACTGAAGGTTTTTAAATTTCTTCTAGTAATAAATTTTTGATTTGTATAAGAAAATATTATATTTAATGGTTACAGTAATATATTTGTTAATATCAGGAACTGCCTCTTTAGTAAGTTAGAATTTATAACATATTTGAATTCTTTGTATTGGTAATGTTTCAATTACCCTTTTGTATTATATTCGTTAAATTTTATTTTAATTGAAATGATGAAGAAAGCAAAGTTTTGCTTGGAAACAGTTCGTGTAATCTCTGATTGTTTAATTTTTTATCAATAATTTCTGAAAATAGAAAAGAATGTTAAAATAAGTTCTTGAGAAGAGTTACTTCATATGTTTATTTCAATTTAAGTTGTATATTTAGTCATCAGTGCTATTAGCTCCACGAATACAAAGTATGTGGGAGCTGGTTGACTCACCATGGTTTTTGCCTCTAGATTACTTGTTAACATTTTGTTTTTTTGTGTCTTTAAATATTTGCATCAAATATACATTCATCGTTATCACCGCATCACATGTGGTAAGTTTCATTATATAAGCACCAATTTCATAGTTGTCTTCTCTTGACCTTATAATCAACTCTAATGAATGATGTTATTACTGGGACTTCTTCAATATACATTCATCATATTGTCATAACTTTAGTACCAATAATTTCATCATCACCCCAAGATTTCCATCTGTAAAGAAGACTATGGTATTTTCAGTACAAATTAAAATTCCGGTAGTGTCTTTAAAGTCATAGAAATATATGGTGTAAACATATTTCAGCTATATAGAGTATATCTATTGATATAAATTGATCTTTTTGTATTTTTCCTTGTTAACTGTTAGTAATTAAATAGTTAAGTGTACTGTTTCTAACGACTATTTTTGTTTTTGTTTTGATCTTAAGTAATTTTCCATTTTTGTAGGAATAACTTTGAAAGCAATAGGTAAGGGGTTGTTCTCCTTTTTTACTTAGAATTTTATGTGAAATGATTGGCTAATGCAGTCAAGCATTGATACTGCATGCGATGCTTTTTTTATCATCTGTTTTGCATTTCGATTAGTCTAGTTGTGCCATAATTTAGGACATTAAGTTGCAATATTTTATGTATCTCATTCTAGTCATTTATAACCATATTTGAGATATTGAGGACTAATGACAAGTGGAACATCGGTGACATTGACACCCTGTGAAAGATAAGCTTTACTGAATGCAATATTACAGTTTAGCTATCATATAATGATGAAACACTAATGATTGAAAGAAAAATTGACTAATCATTTTAAAATTTTAAATTTGATAAGTTAGAGGTTTCGGATTGTGATACAAATCTTCATTATCATATATTCATTTTCGAAATAACTTGTATGTAAGTTTAACTTGTTAAGAAATTTAATAAAAGAGTTATGAAGTAATATCTGTATTTTTTAATGCTATATATGCAACTTAATATACAGCAGTAGGTTTGCAAATTTTAAATAATTATGCTGTTCGTTTTTCAGATGATAACAATGATAGTTGTAAACCCATGATAATTTTTTAAAATACAATTTTTTATGAAGTATGATTATTTAAAATTTTAAACCTTTTTTGATTTAATGATTGAAAAGATTCCTTCATCATAAAGGTTCATATATGTAAAAACCACCAAGTTCATTGGTCACAAAATTGTTCTGCTACTATTGAGCCTAGAAGAAAGTTAAAATAATTTCGCATGTATGTTTACCAGCATTAAAAAGTTTTGCTGCACAAGTGACCAAAGTTTTTACCTAGAAGGTTGTCATACAGGTCAAGATAACTTCTTCATACAAGATAAATAACCACCATTTCAAAGTTAAGTAGCACCCAGGGCTGAAAAAATATGTCTTTATTTTATTGTTTCTGCTACACATGTGATTTCAGATGCACATAAAGAGATTTTGAAGTTAACCATTGTGTCTTGCCCAGGAACTATGGCCTGGCAGCTGGACTCCAGCATTGATCCGTATATTTACTGGGCCTCCGTAATGTTTAAGGCCTGTAATTTTACTGCTTGACCAGTATTTTTACGCCAAACATGTTACGGATAGCCCGTAAATATACGGGGAAGTCCTAGAAACCAGAAATTTTACGGTAAATTTTTACAGTGTACCAAATATCCTAAAAGAGCAAACACTGTCAAATTACCTTGACATGCCTCTGTCATCACTGGAAGATAAAATTGTGCTGAATTGTGAGATAAAATTCAGGCATCACAAGGTTATTGCCATGAGGTCTTTAGTTTAAATGCCTTAAAAAACAACTGTTACAGAACAACATGCCCATTCAGGCACTACAGTGTTTTATTTAATTTAATATTGCATATTGAAACTTGTATGTGTTAACTGCAGATATATGCAGATATATTACCATATCTTTGACATTGTTCAACCTTTGCAATAATTATTTACAAGGTTTTCCAAAGGAAAAAAACCGGTTATTAAATTGAGGTATGCTGGCGGGCGTAAAAAAAATTCTTCTTGCACAACTCCTCCTACATTTCTTAAGGTATTTTGACCAAACTTGCACAGAAACTTTGTCATCAAGTGCCCTGGCGCATATTGTCAGGGTTTTGTGATTGGATAAATTTTGACATAATTATAACTCTTTGGGTTTTTTCTGTATAAAGAATATATAGTGAACAATTTCTTCTGAGTGCAACTCCTACATTTCTCAAGGGATTTTGTTCAAACTTTCACAGTAGCTTTGTCATCAAGTGTCCTGATGCATTTTGTCAAAGTTTTGTGATTGAATAATTTTTTACCTTATTATGGCCTTTTATTTTTTCCATAAAATCTAATTATTTGTGGAATTTAGGCTTTTTAAATCACAACTACAGCTACCTACACAAGTAACCGGCAGGAGCTAAATCCCGAAAACAATGGGTTGGCACTGCGACACTTAAACAATTGAGCTAAGCTGACAGACACTTTTATAGCGATTTCTTTATGAATTTATTTATGAATTAAGTAGTAAAGAAGAAAAGGCAAAATTAATTAATTAATAAATCAACAAATTAATTAATCAAAAACGAAATATGGTATATTTACAAAGTAAACTTTCATTCTCGTACAAACATTCACAAACAGAAGAAACTTTATACAAAGATGTTACAAATAAATTTTCAATAACAGTTACTGTTAGTAGACCTGTATTGTTATACTGTCTACATAGCATTCATAAATTTATGAACAGGTTTTTATTTGAGTTTTCATAGGTTTTCCTAGAGCAACTATGGTGACCAAGTAAGGCTTTCTAACAAGGATCAAGGAGAAAGACAAAACAACAATGATGACGAAAATCAACATGTTGAGGAAGCATACAAACGGCAAATGATGAACGATTCGTTTTGAGACATACAAACTGCATGCAGTATGTTTTAATATTAAGCGTTACAATGTTTATCGTGCTGTAATGCATTTTGTATGATATAGGAGTTGTTAATAATTCAATAGAACAAGGAATTGAATTAATCTTTCCTTTATCAAATATTTTGTTGCATTGTTTTGCAGTAACTGTGCCAACATACTCAGAAAAGGATGATGGGAAAAGAGACTATAGGGAAATTAATTATTGCTTATATTGTAAGCGAGTAATCACTTCAAAAATATATTCGCACTATATCAACATACATTCGGATGAAGAAAGTGTCAAGAAAGCAATGCTTTTTTCAAAGGAATCTATAGAGAGGAAAAAATGTTTCCTGGAACTTGAACACAGAGGATCTTTGCTCACAATTATAAAGTAAGTCATTCTGATTCTTGTGTGAGAAGATGATGAGATTACAAGATATGGTTTAAGTGTTTGTTTAAGCTTACAATATTACCATTGAATTTAAAAAATTGTTCTTTTTTTAAACAGGCGATCGAAAATGGAGAGGGGGAACTCCTCGTCTCTAGGAGACCAAGTACCAAGTACAGGTGCACATATTCAAGTGAAGACTTTTTGCCATGTGAATTTTGTTTAGGTTTCTATCTGAAGGACACGTTGTGGCTTCACATCAGCACATGTTTTTTGAAACCAAATGAGAAAGCGCCGTCTGGAAATTATTGCCGAAATGCAAAGGTTCTGCTTT
Source organism: Ruditapes philippinarum (assembly GCF_026571515.1). Lineage (NCBI taxonomy): Eukaryota > Metazoa > Mollusca > Bivalvia > Venerida > Veneridae > Ruditapes > Ruditapes philippinarum. Next base: position 12,344 of record NW_026851893.1, on the reverse strand, counting down.
AGCCATTTTTCAAACCATTAACTGAAGAAGAATCGAATTTAGAGACATTTTTCAACGGCATGAAAGGAACAAATGAAAATCCTGACATACCAAGCTTCGGCAGAAAGGACCCTTTGATAGGAGAATTCGCAAAATCAACGTTGCAGAGACTGGGCGAGGAGAATGAGCAGAGAGTCAAGGACATAGATAACGCTCGGACCAAAGTTAGGAATGTTGGCAGGTTAATAAAGAGGCTCAACGAAACAACAGGAACAGGTACCCGAAGTCCACTTTCATATTTCATTTCTGGTAGGAATTTCACACGTATTGTTGATGCTACAAAGGCAACGGCCCTAGAATCGGAATCTCCGCATTTGGCTATAACACTAGGTCACTACATCAAACATATTTCACTCTTGAAAGGAAGCCTTGGAATTCAGGAAGAAAACGAGGAATTTGTAAAGGAAGCCCGATACTTCAGTGAATTTTATCAGGCTCACTGGAACAATAGAGTTTCGTCTTTTGCTAAAAGAAGACAGAAATTAAGACACATTAACAAACCTTCCAAAATACCGCTTTCTTCTGATCTGATAAAAATGAAGCAGTGGATGGAAAGTGAGTTAAATGAAGCAATTAAAGTAGAATTGCCAAGTAGAACCCATTGGGAAAGCACTGCAAAAACAAGAGCTGTCAGTAGGACAGCATGCTCGACTATTCTAAGTGCTTGATAGTAAAAGAGCCTTTATAATGTTAAATTTTTTTAGTTCACTAAAGGGCCAATTTTTTTTTATAAATTCACGTTATAGGCCAATTATACAGTATTGGCTTGACTATTCGGAAGGTAATGTCACAAGGGTGTTTTATTGAGTATAATAATACTAATAACCTATGAATACATAAATTTGACAGAAAAGGTACAAAGGCTTGTTATTAAGATGTTTTAACAAGTAAATCACTGCTTTATTATTATGAATGCATAAAATTGTCCCAAAAAGGCACAAACCCAGTGACCTACAATTATGACCCTAAATGCATATGTGAAGTTTTAAATAAATATCTTTAATAGTTATTGAGATATGTAAAACTTGCATGTAAACATTAACCAAGAGACTAAGTAGAAAAGGGAATATGAATCAGCCTTAATGCAAGATAGAGTTATGGAACTTGGTCAGTGACATACAATTATGACCCTCCAATTATGACCCTAAGTGCATGTGTAAAGTTTCAAGTAAATATCTTTGAAGACCTTTAACCTTTAACCAAAATTTCTAACTTTCAAAGGGGCAAATAATTCTGCAAATTTTGCAGACAGAGTTATGCAATTTTGCAAACTGATGTACATTGTTACTATAAAAAAGTATTTTAAATTTCATTTGAATATCTCAAGCAATAATTGAGATATTTGACTTTATAAAAAAAACTTTAACCAAAATTTCTAAGTTCCAAAGGGGCATAATTCTGTCAATATTGTAGGCAGAGTTATCCAACTTGTCAATCTGATGTACCTTGTTACTATAAATAAGTATTGTAAGTTTCAATTGAATATCTCAAGCAATAATTGAGATATTTGACTTTACAAAAAACTTTAACCAAAATTTCTAAGTTAAAAAGGGGCATAATTCTGTCAATATTGTAGGCAGAGTTATCCAACTTGTCAATCTGATGTACCTTGTTACTATAAATAAAGTATTGTAAGTTTCAATTGAATATCTCAAGCAATAATTGAGATATTTGACTTTATAAAAAAACTTTAACCAAAATTTCTAAGTTAAAAAGGGGCATAATTCTGTCAATATTGTAGGCAGAGTTATCCAACTTGTCAATCTGATGAACCTTGTTACTATAAATAAGTATTGTAAGTTTCAATTGAATATCTCAAGCAATAATTGAGATATTTGACTTTACAAAAAACTTTAACCAAAATTTCTAAATTAAAAAGGGGCATAATTCTGTCAATATTGTAGGCAGAGTTATCCAACTTGTCAATCTGATGTACCTTGTTACTATAAATAAGTATTGTAAGTTTCAATTGAATATCTCAAGTAATAATTGAGATATTTGACTTTACAAAAAACTTTAACCAACGCAGACGCCGACGCGTTATAATATAAGTTATAATTTATTAATAATAGATAGGCACAACTTATAAGCAATTACGGAAATATTAACACGGTTGTTTTAAGTCAGATTCAAGGAAAGAAAATGCCTTTCAAATTGCTTAGTAACATGGAATTTAAACAGGTTTATTTTTGTATAATTTCTTTTTAATTTATTTATAAATGCAAACTGGTATTTTAGATGATGCAAATCCATTACCAACATCAGACAGCAAGGTGGAAAATGATCATGGCATTTTAATTCAACAAGGTAAAGCAAGTAAAAAAGTACATTGTATTTTCATAAGGCAAATGCTGTTACCTTGCATATTCATTTAATTGTAATGTTAATGACGTAGATGATGGCAGAATATTTATAATTTTTTTTGGTTTGTTGATTCAACGCCCGATTTTTAATTCAATCATCTACAGGCGGACAGTACACTTTAACAAACCTTCTGAAAGCAGCATGCCTCCATATTTATATCAGATTTTATGAAAATTTTAAAAACGTTTTATTACAATTATAAGAAATATTATCAATAATAGATATGAACTCTTTCTTTCCTAAGAAATTGCCTTTAAAGTGTCAAATTATGCTAATTTAAGCGCTACTGTGTTAGTCACGATGTAGAATATTGGTAATATAAGTAAAGCTTTAAGGTAAACTACCGCTCCTATGAACTTAGTATTATATGTTTTGCCAAAAGAGACACGTTCCTTATTTTTTTAAACATATATTTCTTAAATTTGAGTTTTCAAAATATTTTTCACTCATCATGTAGCTTTAAACATATAGCCACTCGACCACAGAGTACAATTCTATTTTATGATAATTTATAGCCGATACGATTGATTTGCAGCTGAAGGTGTGACTGTAGTCAGTAGTGATCCAGAAAAACCCTTGTCTTCATACCAACAACCTAAACGCGAGCTAGGTATACACAATACCTTAATCATTAATAACTTATACATTGTCAGTACTAGGGCCCACAGAATCGCGATAATAACAATTAAAATTATCTCAGTGTTTTTATTTAAACGATCGATGGCCGCTTTCAAATAAACTTTACTGGCTCAAATTATAGAAGAGTTGTGGTGAATATATCAAACAAATACATGCAATACATTCATGGTATTCATGTTATAGATAAACTGATTGAATCGTCAAAAATTAAAAGAATTAGATGGACAAGTTCAAGTCGTAGGTAAATGGAAGTCGCTATTGACATGTGTATTAAATAATAGAGACATTCTATTACCACTTTTTCGGGAATCAGCCATAAAATAATGGAACCAATATAATTTTACTATTGATAAATTTTATAAAATATTTCATAAGATATAGATTTATACCCTTTAACAACATGTTATTTTATTAGATTCCTGTAAGACAGTAGACCTCAGAAATATAGACGTGTTTGGTCTATCCCTTGAAGAACTCCATAGCACACTATGCAGAAAAATTTACTCCAGACTCTGTTTCAACAAAGGTTTGTTATCTGTAATTGAATGCAATAACATCCATTTGTGTATGCATAATTCTTTGATTCACTTTGTATCGGATAAGAAATAAATATGCGTCATTCCAGTCAATACGCCTAACTAATTTCTTTGGACATGTAAACATTTATCGTTATGGATCTGATTATATAATTTCTTTCGAAACCATGCTTGCAGAAATTATAGCAAGAAACCTATCAATTAACTTCCGTGAGCTTCTGTTGTATGGTTTAAATATACTCTCGAACCATTTTAGCTACACCTTTCCAAAAATGGCCCTCAAATCGGGCATCGGCTTTGTGTAATTTTTCCTGCGTGTTCTGAAACCTATATAAGCTATTCATATAAACCTTGGTAAACTTTTAATATATTGTTATAAGAGGATGTCATTTAAAAATGGCTGTTTACCGTGTCTGCAGAATAATTCCCACTTTTCTTTGTCGAATTTTATTTATTTGAGACTGAACTATGGAATACCAGCTAGCCGTTAACTTATTATAACATTTAGCATCATATTTTATTGTTTTTATTATTAGTGTACTAACTTTATATGTTCACTATTTATATGAATCTGTACATCTTATACAATTATACACAGGTGCTAGAGAAAGAGGGACATACAACCAAATTCAGAAACCAGAATACTGGCCAAAAGAATTTTTGCAATAAATATGCAATTAGATTTTGAATAATGGTAAATAAGTAACTTTTCAATAGGTGTTTGTGTTACCAGAGTAAAATAATGAAGAAAGAATAGAAATTTTTTTCTTTACAATTTACCATCATTTTACACACATGTACATAGTACTTGTATGGTATTTGGACAAGATATGAGGAAAGTAAAATCAGACAACTATAAAAGTGGAGGCAACAGAAAAGAACTTTGTAACTTGTAAAACTTCATATTTCTACATAATAACATATTACTTTTATCCCAGGTATGGTTATCAACCTTATTAGCCTGGGAGAAGCCTTAAAACAGCCGCTTGACACTACTACCTCAATTACAGCCAAAATGCTTTAAATTAGCGACGTGCAACAGTACACAACAAAATGACAACAAGATAAGAAGATACAGAGTTCTGCGTAGATACATCAGAAAACTTACATATTAGACCTTTCAACATGAAAGCGTTTCCTTTTTCTGAAGCTGGCAAATTCTATCTGTTCCTAAACCTAGTACAAAAGACAGGATAACATTGCTTTTGGGCTGTTAGTTCTACAACAGGATGTGAGTGGGCATCATTTGAAATCCCTGACATATTTTATCAAGCACAACCAAAACCATTGGCCAAGCTAAAATCCTTGAAAACTTGCTCTAATATCAAAATTGTATAGGTGTCTTTAGGTGTCTTACTAGTTGCTTATGTGGTAATAACTGGGTACGACCAATATTGGGTACAAACTGGAGGGCAGAATGACAAGGATTGAGGCATGCGCAGAAAGTCAGGTCCTGTTACCTTCTCAAGGCATAAAAAGCATATTGTTCAACCCGATAATTTATCTGGTGTCATCTTGCTAATTTACAGAAGTTGTGAACAGAGATTTAACTGTGGACGATTGCAAAAGCCATTTTTACATTTGACTCGGTAAGTTTACAACAATTGGCATTGTTGCCAATTGAACAAATAATTTTCTGTTCAGAGAGGAATCTTGATTTGGAGGTTGAGATTGGCCAGCTGCGGAAGCTGATCTATCTTACATCCGAAATCTTTATCATTTATTGGATTGAGTTCACAGAAAGTGGTAGTTTCGTAGATTCGAGCACAAGTGAAAGCGTTTTGTTGCAAACTGAATTGCCTCAAGGTTATATTAGTTCGGACGAAAAGATGCAGGGATATGTGGATCATATGAGCGGTCGAAGTTAAAAGCCAGATGTGGTACCATTTCAGAAGAAAACTTTTTTGTGATGCAGAACTCTATCAAGGACTCAAAGCTATAACTGTTAATGTACAGGAGAGTCTCAACCTGCCAAAACCTGAACTATTTTCATTCAATAGAAATCCGGTGGATTATAGTAAATTTATTTGTATCTTTGAAATGAATATAGAATCAAGGGTAATTGACAATAGGTTAAAACTAAGTTACTTAATTCAGTTTTGTCAGAGTGATGCTAAACCACGTATTGAGGATTGTGTTGTGTTGCCGCCCTATGAGGGATTCGAACGAGCAAAATCGATATTAAGATCGAGGTATGGTAAACCACATTTTATTGAATCCGGTCTCTTGACATGGAAAAATGTCAGATTAATTTGCCACAGGTAGGATTCATGTCAGATCTAAATAACACTAAAAATCTTAGAAAAATTGTTCGCAGATTACCTTTTAATATTATGTCAAAATAGGTAGAGCGAGCAAGCAACTTAATTGAGCAGGGAATCAAACCTTCATTTGATAATCTTCTTACATTTGTCAAGGAGAGAGCCACTGTTTCAAATACTATGAACGGCCATGACTTTATGAATCCATTCACGTAAAGAAACCCCAGAAGACTCCTCCGCAGTGTGAGAAAGGTTAAAAGTTATTAAATTACACAAAATGTGCGAGAATTGTCTTAACTTTTACTCTTGCTCAATTTTGTAGAAAAGCTTGTTTTTGTGAAGTTTCAGGGTGCAAAGAGAAGCATCATACGATGCTGCATGACGAAAGTAGGCATGCTGAACAGAGAAGTGGGCCGAGTTATTGCTAGAGATAGGTAGTTAACTTTACAGGGTTAGCTAACAGATCGTCCCCATAGTGGTAGAGAGTGATAACATGCACGTGAAAATGTACGCTTTGCTCCAAGAAGGTAGTGTGTACTAGAGCTCAAGATAAGGGCCGTACTTTCGTAAATAAAACCTTTTTTAGCGATAGATTACGATTTTTTTTCAAAATCTGGGCATATCAATTTGATTTAAAAATCTGTTTAACTAAATATGAGCAAGTACTAAGCCATACCGGTACTTAGGCTTCTACCCTTGAATTTGGTAGTATTAGACCTGATGGATCTTTGTGGTAATTAATTACCTAACGAAAAGTTGGTTGACTAGTTAACTGCACTTTTCAATAACTTTTAAGTAATTTGCATCGATAATTTGTAACACAGTCTATAAAAAAAATGTCAGCTCGAGGAAGAATGAAAAAATGTACCCAACTCCAAAATAAAAAAGATACGCTCAAAAGTATATAAACATAAGTGAACCAACATTAATTCATACTGAGAATAACATTGCTTATCCAATACTTTCTGATGTAATAACGTTTGAGGAAACATGATGGGAAACAAGAACTGTTACAGCTAGGAGACAGCGAAGCTCGACTAATAAATTACTGGACACAGTAAGGAGGACAAAACTATGAAAGAACAAGATTGCATTTGAGAAAAATGCTATGCCACCGCATGGTTCAAATTTCATAGCTGTACATCAAAGGACAAGAAAGTAGGTCACATCATCAAAATCTAGGTCACCTGATATCAAAGTTCAATTTTACAACTAAAACTGTGCACATGGTCAAAATGTCGTTGCTGTACATCAAAGGACAAGGAAGTAGGTCACTGTCCCCTTGGGCAAGGCATTATTTTGACCCAAGGGTTTAATTCAAAACAATTTTGATACAGGTCCACCAAACAATATTTCAAGTCAAATATCTAAGCTATAGCTTTCTCCCATTCAGAAAACATTTGTTTTATTTTCTGTTTTCACTATGTGTACATAATGAGAATCACTGCCCCGGGCAGGGTCAATTTTGACACCAGGGGAAAATTTGAACAACTTTGGTAGAGGACTATAAATGATATTATAAATCAAACATCAAAGCTCTATGCCTGGTACCTTCAGACAAAAATATTTTTTTTATTTTTTCACTATATGTACATAATGAAAATCAATGACCCCCGGGGCGGAAACCAATTTTGACCCCAGGGCTATAATTTGAACAATTTGCAAGAAGGTTCACTACACAATGATTCATGCAAAATATCTTAACTCTAGCCTTTGTAAATTAAGAGAAGATGATTTTTTAAGTTTTTACTATATACATATAAGGAAAACCTATGGCCCCCCGGGGGGCGGGGCCTAATTTTGACACAAGAGGCAAAATATTGAATAACTTTTGTAGAGTACCTTTAGATGATATTATTTAACAAATATTAAAGCTCTAAGCCTTGTACCTTCAGACAATAAGATTTTTTTTTTTTTTACTATATGTATATATCGAAATCAATGACCCCTAGGGCGGGGCAATTTTGACCCCAGTGCTATAATTTTGAACAATCTTGCTAGAGGTTTACTACACAATGTTTCATGCAAAATATCTAACCTCTAGCATTTGTCAATTGCTAGAAGAATTTTTTTTGAAGTTTTTACTATATATATATAAGGAAAACCAATGACCCCTGGGGCGGGGCTGATTTTGACCCCAGGGCTATAATTTGAACAATCTGGGTAGAGGTCTTCCAGACAATGCCTTATGCAAAGTATCTAAGCTCTAGGCCTTTTGGGTCTTTTACAAGAAGGTGTTTTTAAGTTTTTACTATATGTACATATAGTGAAAATCAATGACCCGGGGGGGCCGAATTCGACCAAGGGCTATAATTTGAACAATCTTGGTAAGGGTCTACCAGACGATGCCTTATGCAAAATATCTAAGCTCTAATCCTTTTTGGCGTTTTTAACAAGAAGGTATTTTAAGTTTTTACTATATGTACATAGTGAAATCAATGACCCCCGGGGGCGGGGCCAATTTTGACCCCAGGACTATAATTTGAAACAATCTTGTTAGAGGTCTACCAGGCAATTGCCTTATGCAAAATACCTAAGCTCTAGGCCTTTTAGGTCTTTACAAGAAGGTTTTTTAAATTTATTCTTATAATTCCTTTTGGTTGCCATGGCAACCAGATTTCTGCATGGAATGAAATTCTTTGAACAACTTTGGAAAGCCCTTCACCGAGGAACAATCCTGCCAAGTTTGGTTGAAATTGGACAAGTGGTTTTTCACAAGAAGATTTTTTAAGTTCACTATATAATCTATATAACACACACACAAACACACACACAAACACACACACACACAGGTGAATCGCTATATGCCACCGCATCGCAGATGCTGCGGTGGCATAAAAATCAATTATATAGAATTATGTATTAAGTTATAGTACAAATATAACATTTGTTAACATAAATTTCAAGATCAAGGGGAATAATTCTAGAAATAGTCACGCTAGAGTTATGAACATTGTCAATAACATGTGTGTAATGATAAGAAATATATATTTGAAGTTTGAAGTAGATACCTTAAAAAGTAAAGAAGTTATAATATTTCTTAAAGAAAATCCTAAGTTCAAAGAGAGATAAATCTGTAAAAATTGCTTCAAGAGTTATGAACATTGTCACATAAAATGTAATTGATGATAAGTAAAGTATTTGAAGTTTTAGGTAGATACCTTTTAAAACTAAAAAAGTTATAGTAAAAATAACATTTTTCAGGTAAAAAAATCTAAGTTTTATTGAAAATAAATAAGTAACAGTAAAAAAATAATATTTTTTAAGGAAAATTCTAAGTCCAAGGGGAGATAAATCTAAAAAATATTGGTGCTAGAGTTATAAACCTTGTCACATAAATTGGGGATGATGATAAGGTACATATATTTGAAAATGAGGTTGATCCCTAAAGAAATAAAGAAGAAAACAATAAAAAATAGTATATTTAAGGAAAATTCTAAGTTCAAGGGGAGATAAATCTGAAAATATTGGTGCTAGAGTTATGAATCTTGTCACATAAGATTGGTTTATAATAAGGAACATATATTTGAAGTTTGAAATTGATACCTTAAGAAATGACAAAGTTATAGTGAAAAAATATTTTTACTGCACCAAACTTTAATCTGAAATCTGGACGCGCACGCCGACGCCGGGGCAAGTAGGACAGCTCTCCATATAATTTGTATAGTCGAGCTCAAAAGTGCAACCCAAAAACTGTAGATGGGTGGAAGAGTTTTCCATGGCTAGTAATAGACAAAGTTGAGGAAGCTATCCGCTTCAATTGTGAAATATATCCAACTTCTGCTAAACCATGTAAACTCAATACACTGTGGGCTTATGAAGGTTTTGGAATTTGTTAACTAAGTATTAATTATTTGGATTCTACACTAAATTAGAATTTATGTGCATAATTCATAAAAAAAAATTATATATCGATTCTCATGATTGTACATCACTTTATATATTTATACATATCTATATCCTAAAATCTATAATTATCATAAAGGAGAAATCACTGTCGCTTTATGAAACAAGAGGGCCATGATGGCCCTGAGGTCGCTCACCTGTATATAGGCCCCGGAGCGGGGCCAGTTTGAAATCCCAGGGCTTTTATTTGAACAAACTTGGAAGACACTCATTAGAAGATGTTTCACAATGTTAAGTTTTTACTACACATTTGTAATAAAAAAAACAATGATCTCACCCGCCGCCATCACCCCCCTACCCCCCCCCCCCCCCCCGCAGGGCCAATTTTCACCCAAGGGCTTTTATTTGAACAAACTTTGTAGACATCCATAAGAAGATATTTCATGCTAAACATCTAAGCTCTAGCTCATTGGGTTTTTTAAAAGAAGATTTTTAAGGTTTTACTTACACACATATAGTTAAAAAACAATGACACCCCTCGGGCGGGGCCAGTTTTGACCCCAGGGCTTTTATTTGAACAAACTTTGTAGATGTTTACTAGAAGATGTTTCATGCTTAATATCTAAACTCTAGCTATTTAGGTTTTTTCAAAGAAGATTTTTTAAGTTTTTACTATATGCATATAGGGAAAATCAAGACCCCGGGGCGGGGCCAATTTTTGACCCCAGGGCTTTTATTTGAACAAACTTTGTAGACACTCACTATAAAAATGTTTCATGCTTAATATCTAAACTCTAGCTATTTGGGTTTTTTTCAAAGAAGATTATTTAAGTTTTTGCTATACACATATAAGGAAAATCAATGACCCCGGGCGCGGGGCCAATTTTGACCCCAGGGCTTTTATTTGAACACACTTGGTACACACTCATTAGAAGATGTTTCATGCTGAATAGTTTAGCTCTAGCTCTTTGGGTTCTTTAAAAGAAGAATTTTTAAGTTTTTACTATATGCATATAGGGGGAAATCAATGACCCCCTGGGGGCGGGCCAATTTTGACCCCAGGGATTTTATTTGAACAAACTTGGTAGACACTCACTAGAAGATGTTTCATCCAAAATTTCTAAACTCTACCTATTTAGGTTTTTTCAAAGAAGATTTTTTTAAGTTTTTAACTATATGCATATAGGGAAAATCAAAGACCCCCCGGGGCGGGCCAATTTTGACCCCAGGGGCTTTTATTTGAACAAACTTTGTAGACACTCACTAGAAGATGTTTCATGCTTAAATCTAAACTCTAGCTACTTTGGGTTTTTTCAAAGAAGATTTTTTTAAGTTTTTTGCTATACACATATAAGGAAAATCAATGACCCCCGGAAGCGGGGCCAATTTTGACCCCAGGGCTTTTATTTGAACAAACTGTGGTAGACACCCATTAGAAGATGTTTCATGCTGAATATCTTAGCTCTAGCTCTTTGAGTTCTTTCAAGAGAAGATTTTGTAAGTTTTTACTATATGCATATAGGGAAAATCAATGACCCCCTGGGCGGGGCCAATTTTGACCCCAGGGCTTTTATTTGAACAAACTTGGTACACACTCATTAGAAGATGTTTCCATGCTGAATATCTTAGCTCTAGCTCTATAGGTTCTTTAAAAGAAGAATTTTTAAGTTTTTACTATATGCATATAGGGAAAATCAATGACCCCCTGGGGCGGGGCCAATTTTGAACCCCAGGGATTTTATTTGAACAAACTTGGTAGACACTCACTAGAAGATGTTTCATGCCCAATATCTAAGCTCTAGCTCTTAGGGTTTTTTTTAAAAGAAGATATTTAAAGTTTTTTTCTTTCGGTTGCCATGGCAACCAGAGTTCTGCATGGAATTAAATTCTTTGAACAATTTTTAAAGGTGACCACCAAAGGAACATTCCTGTGAAGTTTGGATGAAATTGGCTTAGTGGTTTATGAGGAGATGTCATTTAAAGTAAAAGTTTACGGACGGACGACGGACGGACGGACGGACGACGGACGGACGGACGACGGACGGACGCCGGACGAAAAGCGATCACAAAAGCTCACCCTGTCACTTTGTGACAGGTGAGCTAATAAAAGAAACTACTAGTATGCAGCCCTAAATGTTAGTTTCCGTATCTGTTAAAGCAGTCAACTCACATATGCAGATTTTTGAAAATAGGTGTTTATAACAAGATACACTATAAAGTAAATACTTAAATATCTTAGATATGTCTGTATATCATTAAATTTAATGACAATTTGTTTAGTAAATCAAAACCACTGCTAGTTAAGTCACTTTATAGTCACTTTCAATGATCAGGTAGACCTTGGTTTGGATGGTACATATCTTTTATGTCAAGACGCAGAACTGTAGCGTCACTGAAACAAAAACCCAACTAGAACTTCGCACTAGAGTTCCACATGTGACAGCTAGAAAGGAAAGACTCACAGTTGAATACTGTGGAAGTGCATCTGGGCAGATGATGCCCCTCTTTTTTATAATCCCTTTACTGGTTCCTAAGAAGGTAGTGATATCTCCTTACTAAGAAGGGGTGGATGGATGAGACAACTTTCTCAATATTCATTGACTATTTTGATTAGTATGCAGGGACAGGTGCGCCCAGTTATACATTCTCCTGCATACTG
>NW_026851892.1:0-8086 GCF_026571515.1 Ruditapes philippinarum | reverse complement strand
AAATCGAAAAGTTACCGGCATTTCCCCATTTTGAAAGCTACAGAATGGAATGATTGCCCAGATGTCCTGTTTATTAAAGTAAAATTTTTTAATATGCGTTAATAATGTTTAAATCCCCGAAAAAGGGCATTTTAAAATATTCCGGAAAAAAAAATTTTTAAAAACAAAATATTTTTTTTTCGTAATTACATAGATAAATGTTAAACGAGTTTATCTTCTATTTAAATGAAAGGTCTTTTCTTTTTTTTTTACTTCTTTTCCGGTAAGTAAAAGAGCGAAAAAAATTGTAAAATTTTTTGCATTACCGAAAATTCAAAAAACATTTTAATAGGGGTTTAAAAACCAATCAAAAAGCATCTCAGTTTAAAATTTAAAAGAAATAAAGTGACTTTAAAAGTAAAATCAAATTTTCTAGAATTTTTATGCAGTTTTTTTAAATTTATTCACTTTAAATAGTAAATTTTTTAAACAAGGTTCTACGTTAAAGACGAAAAAAACGAATAAAATAACGTAATTCCGCAATTTTTGGGTCATAAAAAAAATTATAAATATTAAAAAATTATAGTTTTTTGAACAAGCTATTTCTACATCTGTTCTTTCATGAACACATAAGTGGTCATTTTATAAAATTTTTAATGTCATAATTTAAAAATTATTTTAAATTTTAACCCCGGGCCGAGACCCATTAATTCCATTGGCAATATGCGATGATAGGGAAAGGGTGACATGATGATGAAACGATATAACGGCAATGGAAACAGGGAAACAGACATATAATGAAACGATGATAACATAGAGGAAACGAATAAATAAAAATAGTGACGATGATAACGGAAATGACGACAACAACAACAACAACAGTACACAGATAACCACCAACGTTACAATGTCTAGCCGACGAACAGTGACACCCCGCATTATAGGTAGTGATGTTCCGATTGTCGCAAGTCGCTGATAATCAGTTACTGTTATGTAAAGCGACAATAATTGATTCACAAAAAATTGTTCAGCGACGTCGTCAAAAATTGGTTTAAAAGTATCAAAACGAATTAATTCTGACGGTAATTTTCTTTTAGGAAACACCTCGCCGATCGCAAAAAAAAAATTATCTCAGGAGACAATTTGGAGTTTGAATAGGATCAAATACGTGATGGAAAACAATTGAAATATTTAATGTGATGTAATGTTATTATTTGACATCCGTTGGAAAATTAAATCTATTTCGTAAAATAATAACTAAATAGGGTTAAAAACTGTGTTGAAAAGTGCTAAATGAAGTTCATGTTACTGAATATAATCAAGTGCCTTGGGAAAAAATGCTTCTTCCCTATTTATTTTTAACGCGACTTTAATCGGAAAGTTATCGATTATGTCCCATCCGATTGAACCGATGATCGATTGGGACAAATTTCATCCGATTTCCATCACTAATTATAGGTACACGCTATGTTCAATCAGATATTTTCTTTGCAAGAAAAAAAATAGTATCGTTAATTGTTCTTTTTATTTAAATTGTGGGATAAATATTACAAACACACTATAGTGTTGTGTATTAAGGCTTTAATACACATTTTGTTGATAAAATATGTAGTCGTATACTTTTCACGAAGAATATTTAATATTTTAGCTACATTGGAATATATAATGGTATATATAATATGATATATAATTATTACAAAATAGAACACCGTACCTTCGTCTCTCAGTTTATAGAATCAGAAATATTCTATTATATATTCAGTGTTCCATACATTTATTGAAAATAGTTTTATGTAGAAACGTTGTTTTTTCTTATATTTTTTTCCTGTTGTTGTTGTTTTTTAAAAATATTCTCATAATAATCTCCTAATTTCAGTTCTTGAAGGGAATGTTACACTGTACGGCTGGCTTGTCGGTATCAGTTTGGGGAGTGTTGTTCATTCGGAGGTGGATGGCCCTGGCTATTATCCGAATCCAGGGCCCGTTGCACGGTGTCTCGCGAGAGGGAGTACAGGCTACCGGAAGTCTCTTTCGAACTTCAATCTGAAGATTTCACGACATATGTTCTGAGGAAAACTTCCGAGAAATCACCACGTTTTAGTCGAGGATGTTCGATGGAACCCTGTACAGTTTTTGACGCGGTGGATGGAGTTTTAAACACAGACATTTAATTTATATAGTATCTATGTTTCTTTTTAGAAAGTGCTTGAATTATCACCTTTAACTGATAGTTACAATGTTATTGAAATTGACATCATTGTGAAAAATCTATGACAACCAGTACACCGTATTTCACCGGATTCTTTAATTGTTTTAGAGAATTTTGCAAATGATTTCTGATGTAATTTCTTAATTTAATATGTTTCTAATATCAAAATGATAAGTAAAGTTTCACCATCATGATTAGTAAAGTTTCACCTTCATTTCTTCATGTGTGTTTTTATTTGATTTTACTCTTTGTGTATTTCTTAAAAAAACTTAGTGATGTAGTTACGTTAGTATCAGGAGTAAAAACTGATAAAGCTTACCATGTTCGTTTTTCCATTCTTATTTCTATTGACATGCAATGTGTCACTGTAACATTTTTTTAAAACATTCCCAACCTGAATTATGAAAAACTGCACGAGAGACTGTGCAAATAGGGGTGCCAGCAGTTATCCGTCTAAGTAAAGGTCTGAGGCTTGAACCAACAAACCCCTCTTCAATGATGTTACATAAATATATATATTTTTGCCTTGTATACTTTCGTCATTTACAGTTACTTATCAATTACAATATCACGTAATGAAACCGTCCCATTTTCCATTGAATATAAGTTCCCTGTCAAAACTGAACTTTAAAATGAGATGCATTATTTTCCTTGGATACAGAGCTAAGGAGTCAAAACTTCGTAATTCCATAAAAAATTCAAGACAGTCCTTTTCAAACATATTTTAGTTGTGCATGTTACTGTCCTAGTTTAGTATTTCTGCATATATACATGTTATTGCATAAAAAGATTCATAAATGCACTTAAAAATGAGGAGAAATTATCAGTATGGTTTCCATTTCCGTTTCCTGTCGCTGACCAGATTTTGACTGCCGCTTTAAGTTATCGTCTGCTGGGCACCGGAAGTTGGACTCCTTTTGTGTTGATATTTGTTGTATTTCGTCACCTAGAATTTTTGTCCGTGTATGAAAGTGGATGGAACATTTATGTTTGTAAGGGCCGTAAGAAATGGCTTCATATCCTGCAGGTACTTGGCTACCCTTTTGTCCGACGCGGCGACTTCTAGAAGTTCTATTATTGTTCGACTTTGGGATCGATCACTTTTACCTTTATTATAGTAACGTTTCCTGAGGAATTTACCCCCTATTTCCCGTTATTTCCAAAGGTTTAGGATGAATACAAAAATCTTTCTGAGCATTTTTCTGATTTTCGAAGTAAAACTGTACTCAAATTACTTGCAAAATTTTTCCGATTTATTTCTTTCATTATCAGAGCACACTAAGTCATTTTCGTTAGAAACAAAACTATTTGTCTGAGAATCATAGTCTGCAACGTCACGTTTTTTCATTCGTAAAAAATTCGTTGTGGTCTGTCGGCGTCATTTCCGTCGAATTCGTCGTCATCGTCGTCTCCACTGTCTGAGGTGCCTGAACTGTCGCGAGTTCATATCCGATTTTTCCCCCTGTTTCGGATCAGCTTCTGGTATTGAGTCTGGGGAATCACGACTAGTTTCTTGATGCTTTCTTCCATTCTTTTGTAAAGGACGGCAAATATTTAAAGAAAAACAGAAGAGCAAGTGTTTTTAAACAGATACTACGTTTAAGTAGGTGTCTTCTTTTTTCGTTGATATCTACGTTTTTATCAGCAAGTTTCCGTAAAACTGTTTTGTTTCGCTCCAGAACAGACAATTCCTGATCAGACAGATCAAATATTCCTCTCAGAATATTTAATGATATTTCAGAAAAAAAAACTGTCAATTGCTCCGAAGTTGCGGATTCGATTATCCTTCTTCTTATTACACCGTTATCCGAACTGCCTAAGGTATCTTAAAGAGGATGTAAATGTTTCCCAGAGTTTCTCCATGCTTACACTGACACGCGGTCATTTTTAACCAATTTTCATATACAATAGGTAAAGTCCCCGATTTAATACCCTGGAGCGTAGTCTAAAATTGTTTATTGATGGACACCGGGCTATTGTCAATTATAAGCGGATTGCCCGAGTTTCGCCGTTACCATTTTCAGTAACCATATCATATACCTTAACAAAATTTTTTGCTCTGTTTTTTTTTGACAAAATAAACTGACTTCCGAGCACTGCTAAACTGTAGTCTATTTCGCATTGTGTAAACAAATAATATGCTAATGAAGATTTGTTGCCGATTGTTTTTGAAATAACGACAACTCGTAAAATATATTGTGTGACGTAAAAATACAAGATATACGCAAATGATGTGATAACATGATCGTTAAGTTCACATATTGACTTACTAGACGTGATCTCTTGGTACATTGTTCGTCAAACACTAA
Organism: Ruditapes philippinarum; assembly: GCF_026571515.1. Taxonomy (NCBI): domain Eukaryota; kingdom Metazoa; phylum Mollusca; class Bivalvia; order Venerida; family Veneridae; genus Ruditapes; species Ruditapes philippinarum. Next base: position 3,589 of record NW_026851892.1, on the reverse strand, counting down.
CATCAGGTGCCGTTTCAGCCGACGCCCCAATTCTCAATCGTTTCGCGGTCCGGAAACACCTTGATAAAAGCTTATATTTTTCACAGTACTGCCCATTTCTGTGAATAACTGTTGGTAAACGTATTATAGCAATATATGACTCTGCTTGGCGCCTCTGTAAAGACCCCGTCGGCTTGCTCGAGCAAGCGTTTTATGTAACGTCGTTTTACCGCTTCCGCTTATACCTATAAGACTCATGGAACATGGTGTAACGAATTTAATTAAAGATTCCTTATTGTACCATTCACTATTACTATGATGCGCAAAACCATCCGAATAATTTCCATCGGAACTGCAGCCTGGCCTCCGCGAAAAGTCTCTAGTAACGCCCGTTGAAGCAGACGACTGAGTCGAAGAAGTATCAGCCTCGTTTTTCGCTTGGTGTTCGTCTGCTTCAACTTCATTGTAGCTAGAGTGGGTACTACTAGAATCAAACCCTTCGAAGGAAGTACAAACTGTACTCATTTAATGTGTTTACATGTACTTTGCAGACAGTATTACAGTATTAACTGATATCGCCAGCTAATGTTTTTAATACAGCCGCGTGCACCGGAACATTATGCTCCGTAAACAAAGCTTATTACATTTTTTGGCCATTGTGTATTAAATAGTTTCCTTTGTACCATCTTTCAAAGTATACTTTCGCTTTAAAGGTCTATTCAAATATTTACATATAGCGCGTGTTCAATCAATTACCGTAACAATTATAATAATAGGCTTAAGCGTGATACATAATAATAATAATACACTTTTAACACGTCTCCGCCATGCAATTATAACACGTCTCACAATAGGCAATTCGCACCTAGCACTTACTCCTTTGCACTTGCACCAGCTCCTACTTACTCACCCCTTAAACCCTTTACTACTGTTATTCTTACTGTTAATACAAGTGAAACACGTGACTAAGAATTTTTTACTGATACATGACTACAGTAACTATGGAATCACCATTTAATTTAATCACCAATTAAACCCTGCACGGCAACATTTTACATATTGTTTGAATACGTCTGCTGAAAATAAAAATATCAACAATCATTTTTTCATCTACAATAAAATACATATAATTTAAAACGCATGCTCTAACTCGTTTATGCATACTGAAATAGACAATTATATAAAATAATAACAATGAAGTTGAAACCTTAACTTAAAAAGTACATTTAAAACACATAATATTCCAGAATTTCTAAAGGGTGTCATATTACAACTGTTGCATTAGTTTTTATTGCACGATATATTTGTAAACCATCAATTTTAACATTAAATCTATATCGATTATTATAATAATTATTATTTCTATGTGTACAATTTACATTTTAGATTTTCAAGAGAAAGCATTTAAATGAGATATGCAATATGTATTTTGAAATGTTACAGAAATGCCTTTTTTTAATGATTCATTATTTGTTAAATTCATTTCTTGTTGAAAATTCATTAGTCCCCTATCGGTTATACCGGAGGGGACTTTATGTTTACCGTCCGTTCGTTTATCCGGGCGAACATCCAATGGTCTAGTCCATAATTTTAGTTAAAAAAAGAAGGAAATCCCATAAACTGACTGGTTTATGTGGTAATTTTACTGGTTTATGGGGGAAATGGCACATAAAGATCAAAGAAAAAGAACATAAACCCCAGTTGTTGGCACGGGCAAACGAGAGGACACTTGTTGGGTACCTTGAACACACAAGAGGACACTTGTTGGGTAATTCTATTCATTCCGTCAGTATTGTTAGGTACTTTTGTTCTCTTATTGGGTACTTTTAAACAAAAGAAGTACCCAATAAATGACCATTCGTAGGAACGTCCGTCCGTCCGTCTATCTGTATGTCCGTCAGTCCACGAAAACGGATCCCGCGATAACAAAAATAGTATTGAAAACATTTTTATGAAACTTGATATAAGGATTTTTTTTTTCTACCTATGTTGAAAAATATGGTTGCTATGGCAACAAATAGGCATTAAAATATGGCAAACATAACAAAATTTGTGATTACTTAAAAAGAAGTGAAACATTTTATGAAACTTAAAAAATGGATAGATGGCAGTATGAAGATTATACACATTATTTTAATTTTTACTGTATGGGGTAAAGTGAGAGCTGTCCTACACATCAAGCTTCCGCGACCTCGTTCAAATTTTTTAAGCTTTTTCACTATAAGTTCTTTATTTCTTAAGGTATTTATTTTAAACTTCAAATATGTTTGTTTCTGATCACCAACCACATCATATGTGACAAGGTCTACAACTCTTATATAAAACCTATCAGAATTACCTCCCCCCCCCCCCCCCCTTGAACTTATTGAAGAAATGATGATTTTTTCATAACCTTTTTTTTATAATTTAACGCCTGCTGAAAAATCTAGATAAAAGCGTAACTTATTGCGGCGATACGTAAAAAATATACAAAATATATTTACTCCAGTGGTCATTATTTTTATTATGTAGTCATTTTATTTTTGCCGTAATAACTATTCCTATATTTTTCAGTGGAGGTTTCTTCCGATTTAACGACAAGAGAAGCCATTCATTTCGTATAAATAATCTTCACTTAAACTATAGCGGTTAATTTGACAATGAAAAATTCCTAACGTCCTTACACCTAAGCTACTATTACAAAGACAAAGTCTACAAAGGCCACACTTTCATTAATTATTTGAAATATTGTTCAAAACAATAGAAACGCATCATATGGATAATCCTATCACATACTTCAAAAAGTGTTCATAAGAGTTCTAAGTGATTTAGATTGAGTGTACATGTATATGATGAACAATAATATTTTGTTCTAGATCAATTCATTATCTGCTATAACATATACATATAAAATATCACATCGTGTTTAACAAGATCCCGCGGCTTGTTGTTAAGTATGATATTAAATAATATCATGAATAAAAAATCTTCCATTGGTTTAAAGTATCAGCTATTACTGTAAATTCTATAAATTTACTACTTATATATAAAGACGAACACGTTGTGTTATTTTTCATCAACAACATTTTAAATTTCATATGCGGTGCCTGTTATTTTCAAATTAGTTTACTATCCTGCCATTTGTTTTACAAAGGGTGACATGACTCACATAAACACACGATTGATCGGCTTTTGTCTCAGATTTTTAAACTGTCTTCAAATACCGAACGTGTAATGAAATAAAAGCGTCATTTATGGCAATTCGTCGTGCTTAAATCACCATGCTGAAAATAAAAAAATTAAAATTATAATACAACCTTTTTCTCGTTTAGACATTTTTATGGTAAGGGCATTTGAAAAAAAAACATATGCTGATATAGATAATGAGGTTGTTGCAATAGTTCTGTATGGAATAGTAACTGTGCCATAAATAGCGTTACTGCTGCTCTTTTAACTAATATTAAATTTTTACATCATTATTCAGGGTTTGAAAATTACAATTCAATTGGTCATGTAGGTGCAAACGATTTTAATATAATAGCTGCGCTGAAAAAGTCCATCCGTTTAATGCTTTAAATTGTTGAATATACTTTCATCATCATCTAATTATTACACGGACTGTGTTTTATTT
>NW_026851891.1:0-23122 GCF_026571515.1 Ruditapes philippinarum | reverse complement strand
TCTCCTGGCTAAGAACTATATTTTAATGCAAGCGAACGCTTTGGAAGAAATGAGAAGGGTAGTCGGTTACATGAAATGTGTCTCCACCCTCTGCAGCCCCAGGTAGTGGCTGTTTCGAACCTTTCTCTTCGTATGGACGTTTTCCTACCGGTCTACCGCAAGATTTGGAAAAGAATGCTGATCACTTTACGGCAATGATGCAAAAAGTTGATCGTAATGCCAAACATTGTGTCCCTTTTTGCGTTAACGCTAATTCCGATGCATTGCCAAACTCTGTCACAACGTCAACGTAAGAAACAAAAGCGACAAGAATTTGTGTGTGAAGGCGATTATAAAATTTATCAGAGCATATTTGAAGAAAAAAAACTCGTCTTGGAAGGAGGTTCCACAATAACAGAGAGTTTGATATCAGTGCTAAACACTTTTTGTGCTTTTTGTGAATTACTAATCCAATCTTAACGATAAATATGTTTGTGATGATATATTATAAAACAGAAATATTATGTGTATAGTTTCCTATGTGTCGGTAAGATATTTTCTATCTTCGCTTATCTAATAAAGTTTCTGTTTAAATAATGGTTTTAGAGAATGTTAGATGCGTGTTACCTAAAGAAAGTAACATGGCCTGTTTTGCGCCTTATCGTCAATAATAAAGTATTTTCAGGATTATTTTGTTATATATTTATATTATATTCAAGGCAAGGTCTGCATGCGCATAGTGTGAGTAATATTCTGAAGGCAAAGAAAATGCACTTGGGGTTAAATATTATTTATTACATAAGTAATAAATATTATTTTTAATAAGTCTATATTTATTTTAGCCTCAGTTAAAAAATAATTTTATATACACGAGAATGAATGAAGTTTGTATATCTTGTCTGAATAAATTCAAATTCTAAAAAAACTGATGTATGGCGACTAATGTAATATTTTATTTGTACTATGTTGAAGTATAAATATATATAATAAATATTTCGAATTTGAATGCATTATTAAGTTATTTGTTTTTTCTTTTACTTTTATGGTTTGTTAAAACCAAAACTATATGGATGTATCTGTTTATTGAAAATAAAAAAAATACATATTAGCAGCGTAGGTTTATTTGGATATTTATGGACAAAAAGGAAATATTTGAGCCCCAAGCAATGTCATTTGTGAAATTTTACTGAGTAAGAGAATTTAAAGACCATATAATTCAAGTCTTTAACCTGCTGAATTTGAACTTGCCTTGCTATGAATTTGAAACAGTCTATTTTAGAGTGATATCAATATGAATATGTATCTAACAACATTATAAAGCCAGGCCAGACTGCTCTGGCTCTATACTGGTGGCAAAGGCTAAACATTCCGACAGGGCAAGGGTTAAGCAAAATATGTGCATTTCCGTCGCATAAAGTTTTGCAATGCGCAAAATAACAAGAAAACATTGATATTGTTAATGAAATAATGAAAACTTTATATGTTAAGGAACGTCTGATTACATTGATTTTGCTATTCGCGTATGAGCCACCTGCTTTATTTTTCTAATTTTACGGAACATCATTCTTTCAATTTAGGTACTTTGATGTGATTTTCATAAAAATACTATATATTTTTACACATGTAATTTATATTGTTCGATTAACATTATCAATAATTATGATTTAATGCAATCTTTAATATCATAAAAGAAAAAAAAATAGGCACACTTATAAATACATACGAATTCTAAGCATATATCAAAGTGCTTATTACTAAAGAATAACAATATTAATATAAAGTAAGAAAACATACACAGTTTAAACATAAAAACAAAATGCTTATCACTAAAATAATAAATTAAAAGGTAAAGCAAGAAACCGATAATCATTTACTGTAAAATCATAATAAGCAAATATTAGTAATAAGTTTGTCATTTAAAATAGAACTTATATAACATTAGATGTATGTTATATTACATAAGATTATATAACATATCAATAATACACAAGCAATGAGAAATTGAAGCTCAGTACCTTAACAGTCAAACTTATTCATGTAAAATATTAAATGAAAATGTGTTTTCAAATGATGAAAGGAAGTTTGCGTAAAAAGAAATAATTTTTGTGTGATCAAATATTTGCGAATAATTTCAATTCACAAAAAAAACGCAAATGGTTCCACGTCGCAAAATTAACCATATATACAGAAATGAGTTTGTCATTTAAAGCTTGAAAAAATAGAACTTAATGAAAATAAGATGTACGTTATATTACATAAGATATCATATAACATGTCTATAAAACATAATTATAATACAATATAATATAATGTAATATAATGTAATATAATGTAATGTAATGTAATGTAATTCAATGTAATGTAATTCAATGTAATGTAGTGTAATGTAATGCAAAGTAATGCAATGCACTGAACTACACTACACTACAATTTTCACATTACCTACACATAACTGGCACATGCAGTTTTCTTTCAATTTGACACAAAATTGCAAGCTTATGGAACGACGGTAGTTTTACTCGGGTGTCCGTTTGTGCCTGAAAGAATTTGCTGAGGTCTTCCTCCACAAGTAATTCGCCATATGACCTTTACTGTGCTGGTGACGCTCAACCCAGTAATAATAATAATAATAATAATAATAAATATTATAATAATAATAATGGTGATGATAATGATGATGATGATGATGATGATGATAAAAACAACAACAAAACAAAATTATATCTTGTATATGAGATGGCCAGTGGCACTTATTTCACATGCCTTGAAATATTGTGTCCTGAAGTATCTGTAATGCATATGTAGTATATAAAAGAAAAAAGTGATACTCACCTTCTACTTGCCTAATGATGCATGATATACATATTTACCCTTGATGGGTATTATCGTGCCGTACCAGTTTCTACAAATAAAGCATTTGATGTCAGTAAATCTTTGTGGCAGTCATAAAAATAGTCTAAATACTGTATTTTTATTTGAAGTGAATGATAACATGTTATATATGGTTGTTAATTGATGGTAAATTTGGAAATATGTGTCATTTATTCTTCGCACTGTTATATTATTTGGTATATCAGTGTCAACGTGATTATCCAAAGTTAACAAGAAGCTTGACTTGTCAATTAATAATACGATATGTGCATTTTGGGCTATTTAACGAAAAAGGCTATCTTGAGCCAAACGAAAGAGTTTTTTTTGTTTTGCTTTTATATTTCCCCTGTATGATTTTTTTTTATCATCGACATTTTGGAGCGTTGTCCTATGAAATTATCACCAGTACTGATAATTTGTATAATTTGAGGTCTTGTATTAAGTAATAAGTGTTTCAAAGTTATGCTATTTTTTGTCATAAACATTTCTAAAAAAGTGAAAAAGCACTGCTTTAAGTTAAAGTTTTAAAACTGATTTCGTTTTATATAAGCCTAGTTTGAGACGTTAAATGCATTCAATTTAATGCTTATGTTTTTGTTGATTTTTTCATCAACAATTGATTAACTGTACTGTATGAAATTTACGCTTCTTTCGTTCTTTTTGTCTTCAACCCAGCTTTATAGGTTGCGGAAGGCTATTTCAGCTTCTATTTTGACATTTATTTGTGAATTAACGTGGATTTTGAAACGTGGAAATTGCTTGACTTTCTTTATTCACTTTGTTTACTTTTTTACACATTTTCAAAACTTTTCATGAAAATAAGCATGAAATTGGATGTATGATGTTTTAATTTCAAAAGGCGCTAATGATAAATGGCTATTTGTATAAATACAGACATTGCATAAATTTACTTATTCAATTGATTAGGCTTTGATTCGCAAAGACACTGAATACTTGAAGGTTATGTGGCGATATCTCGTCCTTATTGGTGGAGGAAGACTTCACGATTGAATAACATCTTCAATAAGCGTTCTAATCTAATGCATCCATGTAATCAACAAAAAGAACTACCATAAACGAAAATAAACATAACGTTTTAATAATGCTTATTTTGTTAAATAATTTTAGGCATTTAAGTAAATAAAACACCAGTTTCTATCAACACGTAATGCTTATTGGTAACATTGTAGCATGTTTGTAATGAAATAAGCGCTACTCTTTGATGCTTTTTTGCATTAATCAAAACTGATGTATTGCAAAAATCAAATTTAAGCGTTTTTAATTACTTACTTGTGTCACTTGTGCACTTATTTACTTATGTTTGGAAAAAAAATCACAATGCAAATTTGAAGCCATTTAATAAAGCTAAAGAATTATAACATTCACATTTTCTATTTAATTTTGATTTGATATGGTTCTTTGAAAGCGACCAATATTAAAAAGTAATATACATGTATCTTACGTACATATACAAATAAAATGCAATGCATTATTCAAATACAGTAACATTAGTGAAGTTTACTGACATGTACCTCGTGATTTTTTATCAAATAAAGCAATTTATTCAAGCTATTGAATTCTAACATTCACATTTTCTATTTAATTTTGAATTGTTATGGTACTTTGAAAAAGAACAATATCAAAATGTAATATATGCAAATAAAAATAAAATACATTGTATTATTTAATTGTGTTTACTAACTGACTCGGACAGAGTAAACGGTTTTATCAATATTTCTTTCAGGAGTATATAGTTATAAAAACACATTGATAACCTCTCCGAGTGTTATATTTATTTATTTAATGCAAAGTACTTATATATAAATGGTATGTCCTATAGAAAATAAAAGTAAACATAATGATTTTTGTATTTTCTGACCGAATTTCACGACAAACCTAACAACAAGTAGTTCTCAAAACAGCTTAAAACTAGCGATTTAAAGAAAGAAATATTTTTATTTTGTTACAACTTTCCAACAAATTACAACGCATTCAAAGTTTAAAAGTAGCGTTGTCTTATAGAATTGTCAATAAATGCACAATCACAAATTACGCGGATGAATTCGATTTTAATCAATGAAAATGCTATTTTTAGCGATGTCGATTACCGAATACTACACAAATAAATCTGACTGCCGAGTAGTGGATTATATAGATTCTACATGTCGGACTGTTTCGGCGAGAAGATTTTCGCTAAATTATTTACTTCAATTTTAAACCGCAGGTTTATCCTGAACAAAATACCTTGAAATTATTAAGGATTACAAACCCGGAATGCAATGGAAGTTCTAAATTTAGAATGACTAGAATTTATTCATAACTTCTCCCCAGCAAACACCCGACGTTGACACAACGTTGGATCAACGTTGAAAATTGGTTGCGACGTCGGCGACCTTCACACAACGTCAAACCAACGTTGAAACCCCGACGTCTAACAAACGTTTCATTTTGACGTCGACTCGACGTCGGATTTTGGTCGGTAATCTGACAATTGGTAAATTTAATTTATAAAACCAATATATATAAATATAAGCATAAACAGTGAGAATTTTAAGTTTCTTTAGAAAGGGAAAATTATAAATTTATTTGCCTAATCAAAACAACAACAGTGTCACGTGGGTGGCTACCGTACGATATTCGATAGGTGGCGCTCGGTAAACGGATAGCCGCAGATCAGTATAATATATATTTGCTCTATTTTCTTTTTAATAATAACTTATCTCCTCGAATTTGTCAAAGAAGTGTTTGAATAATTAACAATGAAGTTGTAATCATTTTTGTGGGCTTCATTTCATAGAGGTAAATAATCTAGTAAATTCGAATTGGAGTCTTATCGGATTTGAAATTCAAATTGGCGGAAAAAACGACGGGTTGACAGACAAAGTTGTATATTCCAAACAAATAGAAAAAGGTAGGCAAACGTTATTTATTATTTTAAATGCTTATTTACCTTTACCGCATGTTTGCATGGATTCGACGGTTAATTGATCATTGTAAAGTTTGACTGCTAAAACTTAAAGTCACATGATTTCGCGAGATAAATATTTTCGATCCCTCGTTAGAGCACTTTATTATTTGCTTTAATTAGAACAATTTGTATTATCGGATCATTTTTCCCACACTATCTCGCAATTGCCAAATTATTCTTTTGCATAATCAATGGTATGAAATACACTAGCAATTGAAATCAATAAAATGTTAAATGCAGTACGTTAATTAGACTCTATTATTCAAATGCTGGCATATAAAATTTCCTCTTATTTCTAATCAGCATGGATATGAGGGGCCAGTCATTTACACATGTATCAGATAACTGTAGGGTCTTAAGCGCAGTTTGATTTTGATGTATGTGTAGTTGTTTAACTACAGGTTGTTAAATTGAAGTATTTTACCCATGAGCATAGCATTCCATGTGTTTCTTATATTATGATAATGATTATTGGCATTTGATACATGTTGTAAAATAAAATGATACAACTTTGGTAAGATATATCTGAAACCACATTGTTTTCGACTACTTACCTTTTCATTTTGTAATCAGACAACATATTATCAGTCAGTAAACACAGTATCAAGGTTATAAATCAATAAAAATAATAGTTTGTTAATTAGCCTGCTTATCAAATATAGTGAAACAAGTTATATGCTCATATCATAAGCGTTTGTACCCTCAGCCGGTCTGTCCTTTATACTCTTAGCAGATCGGATCATGCTGGGCAGAGATTATATCTATAAAAATGACAGTAACATGTGAATTACTTTGATGTTGTAGCATTTGTATAAATTATAATACATTTGTAAAAATAAAAAATGTCATTTTCATATTTAATTTTGCGCAGGCAAAAATCGTAATTTCTAACTAAATTTTCAGGTCATACTTAATGAAAATAATTAATTGAACATTTTATCAGGTTGTTTTCGTAAACGTGCTTGATAATCATAATAATTTATTGTTTTGTCTTTCAGTGAATATCAGAGATTGTGAAAATTATGATAATTCAACAACTGTCGAAAGTTCAGAGGAGGAAGATGAAATTATTAAGGGGAAAAGAAGAAGAAAAACACACAAGATTTTGAGACAGGTATATATAGAGGATATTGAATGAGTGAAAGTTCAATACTGAATTTATTGCACGAGTTGAATAAAATTATATTATGCGAGCCTCTGGCGAGCATAATATTATTTTATTCAACGAGTGCAATAAATTCAGTGATGAACTTACACGAATGTAATATTCTATTTATCACATACCAAAAATAAAGACCGTTTAAAGTGAAAAAAGAGTCATTATTCATTGACGCGCCTATAGAATAATACTAACATTTAGCGCGTCTTTACACTTTGTTTGTATAACGCTAATGACGTCACGTCAAAATATATGCACGGCCGTGCAATACCATATTTACGGAGTCGCAAAATCGGTACGGGTGTGTGATAATTCAAAATATTACATTGATCACGAAGCCATTTATATCAAAATCAAAGAATATATAGGTACATGAAACTACATGGTTTAAACTGAAGTAAATAAAAAATAAGCCTCTTTTGTTAAAGTAGAACACTTACAGAGTTTTGTCAGAATTTCATTTAATTGTAATATGTAAAAGTGATTTATTTCTTGCAATTGTAAGTGATTATTTGATTTATTTTTAAATTTCAGATAGTGTGAATGATGATATCTCAGGTTGGAGACGGCAGAGGTTCAGATTATGATTATACTTAAACTTTAAAGTATGCCCCAGATCGCCATAGTGGAGGTGGACGAAAGAAGAATGCTAATTAAGATATATGAACATTGCTATTTGTAGTAATATCAAAATATTCACAATATTGTTCCATTTAACATTCAGATAAAAAGTACAAAGAAAAATATACAATCAGTGAGTTGGATAGATGATTGGAAAATCCCAACATCAAGGTGATCGGTTCAGTCGGGAATAAGCCTTGGTGATATAAGAAAAACATGCATGAAGGTTAACCATAAAAAATGTCAGTGTTAATGTTTATGAAGAATTTTGTATATCTAAAACATGATTATTTAATACATGAAGCGTTATTTACGTACATACTGTCAAGTTTAATAGTTTCAAAATACATTATGTTAATGTTACATTTGTTATAGTACCGCATTTATTGTTTTGTACATGTGATTCGTATTGAAAATAAATTGTTAAAATTATAAGAATGCTTATTTGTTTACCCTACTAATGAGCTTAAAATGAAAAAAATCATATTCCAAAAAGTTTGAAATGAGGTTAAATCATGGTCAGATAAGGTTGGATTATGGTCAGATAATGGTCAGAAAAGGTTGGATTATGGTCAGAAAAGGTTGGAGTATAGTCAGATATTGGTCAGAAATGGTTGGATTACGGTCAGATAATGGTCAGAAAAGGTTGGATTATGGTCAGAAAAGGTTGGATAAAGGTCATTTTATGACGTTGTATAGACGTCGGACTCTGACGTCTAAAAAACTTTCAAATCCAACCTTCTGCCAACGTTTACCCAACGTCATGGTCTAACGTCAGTACAACGTTGGTACAACGTCTTTTGTTTGCTGGGTCCGTGGTGCAGGGGTAACGCGCTCGTCTAGTGTGCGAGAGGTTTGTGTTTCAAATCCCAGTCGAGGCAACATTTTTTTCTTCTTTTTTTTCATTTTTATGTGTGTGTTTGTCTTATATAATTATGCTGTTATGAAAAAGCCCCATCATAAGGGTAATAAAAGAATGATTTTTTGATGCAACTCTACTGTAGTTATGCAAAATTCCGTATGTATCAATTAAACTCTGGTGCCTTGCAAGATGAATTATAGTACATAAAAATAAACTATAATACAGGAAAATACATACAGATATACAGTACAATTCAGATTGCAAAGATCAGAAAATACCACAGAGCTTGAAGCCCTTTGATTTAATATAAAGAACGAGAAAACATGTTCTAGAATTATGAATTAAGAAATAAATCATTCCTTCGGTAGTAAAACAATTTTTTTTAAATATCCTTTCAACAATCATGATGGAGGTATAAAGGTCCCTTTGAACTAAGTCTACGATAAAGAAATTGAGTTCTTACACCAAGGTTTGTTTTACAGTTTGAATTAAATGATATATTCATCTTCAATATCACGGCATTGGCATACGTGTTATTTGCATACTCTTTTCTGGTAAACTAGGGGAAATTGAAGAATACTCAAATATACATATAAGCACATACATTGGTTTTGTCCTTCGTGAAAGATTTCGTCAGCAATTCATAATAGCCTTGATAGAGTAAACATAAATCAAATTGAATTCCATTGTGTTGAGTCTATATAATATACAAATTTAAAGACAATTCAATTATTTAATGGAAGCATATGTTTTTTTCCATTTAAGCTCTAATGTAAAATTCGTTCTTAGAACGTTGCACCAGTAATCAATCAAGTACCCGTTTCCTGAAACTTACCAAGTACAGGGCCCTGGGTTATAAAACAATCCTTAGTTCAAATTCAAGTCTCGGGTATTTGATCGGTAAGAAACTGACACAGAATGTAAACTGACTAATGAAAATTTTTTGAAATTTGGGACAGAATACAGTAATAAGTTATATATCCAGAAGTCCTTGTGTCAAAGATGTCCGGTTAGCTCACAAGGTAGAATGCTGGACTGCGAATCGGGCGACCCAAGTTCGATTCCCGGACGGCGGATGTCACTTTCGTTGTGATTGATCATGAAATCCTTTCTACGGTCACTCACCTCTGCACTGGCATGTACAGAAGTAATCAGTTCCTTGCGAAAGTGAAAACAACTGGTACTGGTAAACTGCTTGACAGCCTGCCCAGCAACAATGCTGTGGCTTAACTGTGCTCTGGAAAATTATATGTGGCTTACTGCCGAGATCCGAAGTGAAAGCTACGAACCATATCAAATGAGGATATATGTTTGTGTCCCTGGAGAGGACCCAAACCCATGCCTTTTTGGTTACATACATCGTTCCAATAAATAAATCAATAAAACAAAATAAAATATTACACTATATGCCCATCATCATCATCATCATCATCATTATTATTATTATTATTATTATTATTATTATTATTATTATTACTATTATTATCATTGTAGGCCCATTATGCATCAGAAGTGTTTCATTTTTTATTTCTCTGAAGCTTTTTTATTTTTGGGTCATTTCATAGTTTCTAAACAGTTACACATTGGCCAATTATCCGAACCATATTTTACTCCTGTTGCTTTTTGGGGATTAGTACACTTAAAATGATTTAGTATTTGATAAGGAAGTAAAAACACTACTTTAATTACATTTTGCTAAATCATAGCAAATAATTTCGCATTTCACGCTACTTTCTTGTGGTGATATGCATCTAACATGATCTAAAACCATTATTTAATTGTTATTGCTATAAAACTCATGTTTGTCATAACTAAATAAGTAAAAAAAGTTTTTTCTGAGACATAATGTTATTATCAGCTGTAGAAAAATATTATATATCAAAGACAAATTAGTATATCATAAAAACGTCAGATTTTATGACAGAATGACTTTTGTATACAGTCTCTTAGTCCCCATGGTGACTGGAATATAATTGGAAGAAAATGACATGCAAATTACTTTCACGGCGTTACATGCTCCTGTGAAGTTTAATTAAGTGTCGCTTACGAGTTAGCTGTTTTTGTGTAGCTGTGTTTTGTTTTATCTTTATTATTATTATTTTGTTGTTGTTGTTGTTGCTTAATAAAAAAAAATATGGAAATGTTCGGTCCTTTCCGTAAATCTTCGGATAAAACTCTTGCATCTTACCATGCTGACGCTTAATTAAAGGCCCATTAAGCTCCAAAATGCTGTAATTTATATTCCTTAAAGACCTTTTATTTTTGGTATTTTGCAACAGTTTTCAAAAATTTGCTCATTGGTCATATAGAAGAGCTATATATTGCCTCTGTAACTGTTTGGTAATTAGTATAATTATAGTGATTTGTTATTTTGTATAGAAGTCAAAATACTACTTTGTTTACATTTTGCTATCTTTACAACACATTACTACAGGATATGCACATCACTTTTTCAGTTGTTTAAAATCTACCATGCCCTTATCCATCATTTAAACACTATTTAACACATGTTGGATCTTTCTATAGAATTAAAAAAAATATTGATTTCTGAGGCATAATGGCCCTTTAAGGTAGAGAGCGACACGTTGCGAACTTTCGAGTAGCGTCTTGAAAATTGGCATGCAGAAAGTTGATCATATTTCTGATAAGATTCCGTTGATTTTATTCCAATAGTGTCAGCCTTTTTTGTACACATGGCGTCAAGGTTGACCACCAAAGCCCGTTTTAGAATGTACCGTCGTTGCTAATGTTTGGCAACTGTTACGGGTATCACAACGCCATTGGCGGATAAAATATCTTAAATCCTACAGCATTCAACAGAAATTATTTTTTTATTTAAACTGATATAAAATTTATAGTTTTACGCCGAAAATGTTTGAAAATGGAAAGGAAACCTGTCAATTCTGTGTAAAATTTGACGTTCAGTTAAGCCTCATTTTTTCTCTTTAGACACATGATAATGATGATGATGATAATGATAAAATGGATTTTAGATAAAGGTGATATAAGGATTTAATTCAGAGCAAGAAACCAATCAGATCTCCTCGGCTACGGGAAGAGCCGAAGTTTTAGAAATTGGGACATCTTTCTGTATCTGTATACTTGCACTATCCTCTTAAAATTAATTTAAAATGACTAAAACTCTTTTGGAGGACTAGCCCGTATGTACAACCGGTGGCGATATACACAAAAATAAGCCACTAGGCAAAACCGACCACTTTCATAGCAGGTTTGTTGCAATGAATGCAAAGTTTCCAATAGTTCTCCAAGTTTACTCTGATTTATTATAACAATATTGATTTTCTTTCAAGATACTTTTTTTTACGTTTCAATTCATCAGATCTTAATGATGTCTTTAATCCGTATTACATTTAAGATTATTTCTCTTCCCTTCAATATAATGAATTAAAACCTGGAACAAAATTTAAATAAAAGAAGAAAAAAGAAAGAAAATGGCAAGTCCATAAAAGCTCATCGCTTAAGCGCTTATTTCGTTGTTTTTTTTCTCTGAATTTATCCGGGCTCCATTTTCCTTTTTCCTCCAGAAAATCATTTTGACCAAAATTTACTGAGACTTGATCACTGTAGCCTTATTCAATGCAATCAATCACTGGAGCCAGTAGCATCTCAAGGGTGATTGAATCTGTCAAAAGAAGTTCGACAAACATTTATTTCTCCCCCAATTTGTTCCAATCAATTTAGTCTCGGCGTAGAAATACAAGACATTCGAGAAAAGGCGTTAGAGCGCCTGCACTTCGTCATTCATATTGATGTTGTAGGTTGATTTACAGTCTACGGATTATCTGTCTTTGCCATAAAATACAGGATATTATATCGTTTACATTATTAAACAATTCAGTTAGGGAAGATATCCGCACACTTTGTAGATCTGTCAAACGTAAACAGTGGTGTTATTGAGGGAATAGTTAATCCTCGGCAAGCCAAACATTTTGTCGTAACAAGTACGAATCATTGTTTTTGCACTATTATTTCTTGGGTTTCTTATATTTCTTTTTGTCTTGTACATCGATTATTTTGTTTATACAAAGAATAAGAAATAAAATGTTATGATAATTTAGCGTTAAAAATGTTTGCATACTACATGTATTACTCTGCCAGTGATCTTAGGGCCAATTTGGTCCCATACCCCTCCACAGAAAGCAGATATGTTTTCCCATTTTTGAAGAAAATAAAATCTTCTCAAAAAAAACAACAAAAACAAACAAACAAAAAAAAACAAAAAAACAGAACAACATATTTTTATCACAACAGCGAGACAGGGCAGAAAATGAAAAATTTGTCAAAAAATGACTGTTTTATCACTTTCTAACTTTCCCTATTTCCCCATTTTACCCTCATGGACACAATTTCCCCTCTCCTCAGGCCCTGTCAGCATTCCCCTAAAGGTGAGGAAAAAACAGCAATAAATAAATAAATAAATAAATAAATAAACAAAAGAAAGAAAGAAAGAAAGATAACAAGTAATTATCATAGTATTGCACGCAATCCATAAGTCCCCTACAAGTTAGAATATTCTGAAGGGTCATTCAATCATGCCATTGAATGAACGAATGGCATGAATGAATTTAATTATTTTGAGTTCTGGTAATAGGGATACTTTAGAGTGTCCTTCAGTCCGTCTGTATGTCTGTCGTAAAAACTGTTTCCTGAGATCACTTTTAAAGAACTTTTCCAACAAATTTACTTAAAATAGAGAAAAATTGTAACATTAGTTATAATTATTCATCCTGAGAAAATTGGACTTTTGATTATCTGTTGTATAGACATAATTAATTTCCTTACTAGGCAGGGAAACTTAACTAATTTACGTGAGTATGATACAGACAAAAACTTTTTGCGTTATCGCGGGATCCAGTTTTGTGGACGGACGGACAGACAGACAGACAGATGGACAGACGGAGGGTAAACCTAAAGTCCCCTCCGGTTAAACAGGTAGGGGACTAAAAAATCAATAAAATAATCAGGAAGCACAAAGGTTATACTAAGAACATACATGTATCTGTTTTTTGTCAATTCTTATAATAGGGTCTTTATTGGTAGGTTCCGGATATATCATTGTAATACTTTACATATATCACAGCTTTAATTTCTATAGTCGTGATGTATATGTAGCCCATAAAGGCATTTCAGAAATAGTTTAAAATTTTCTCCTCTGTTTCTTTTTTTTCAAATCATTTCATAATAAATATAATCAACTGTAAAAACGCGTACTTATATATCACAGACAAATTACACTATCATAAAAACGTCAGATTTTATGACAGAATGACTTTGCTATACAGTCCCTATGTCCCCATAGAGACCGGAATATAATTGGAAGAAAATGACATGCAAATTACTTCCACGGCGTTACATGCTTCTGTGAAGTTTGATTAAGTGCCGCTTAGCGGTTCCATTTTTGTCGATACGCATACAAAATTCTTCTAACTTATCGTATTTTATTTGTATAATGATAACTCAAGAAGTCGAAAGCAAGATATCAATTTATTTACATTATATGACTTTTACAGTTATTGTGACGACAAACCAACAAAAACAACAAGAACAAAAAAAAAACAATAACAAAAATCCGGCAGACAAAAACCAGCGCTAATAAGACACTAGACAATTAAAGCAGCACGCCTCCCGATTTATGTTAATTTTCGTGAAATTATTTAAAATGTATTAAAAAGTAAAATATTGTAAAGTGAACAAAGAAAATAATTTTCACAATGCAAAAAGCACTTAAAACCAATTACCAAAAAGAGGTCAAAATAAGTTAAAATAGCCCTTACTACGTTAGTAACGCAGTAGAAATATGGTTAAAAATACTGGAAAATCTGTCATAAATTGCACATAACATGGCAATTATTACTTTATCTTGAATCTTTTTACTTTCCTTAAAATATCAGTACTTTTTTCTCTAGTTTGATTTAGAACTAGTTTGGTTAATCTGGAGGCATGCAGCTTTAATGCACTCTGTCTACTCACACAGCGTGCTTTTGTTGTTGTTTTTTCTTCTTGTTTAAAAATCGACTAAATATAACAGTATATTTAAAAAAAAGATCATCGTGTTTTTGCCACTAGTTCACTTAAACTATCTGAAAGTTCATCAACCTTTCACAGTGTTTATTCACTAAGCAGTGACTAGGACGAGTCACACAATTTTAACCAGGGGTAAAGCGTATTCCTTAAGGGATAAAATTGGCATTTTACTTGCTTACCATTCGGGAGAATGACAAGAGTCAAGTTTATTCTTGATTTTCTGTAAAGGAAGTAAGTTAATTCTCATAGTAAACATGTATTATATGATGTCATAGCAAATTCCAGTGAATTATTATTTACTTAAGTTTTTTCACCGTGTAAGAATTATTGACTTAATTCATTAAGTAGTATTATTCACTGTAAACTAGCTAGAATTTGGACTTTAAACACTGAACAATTTTCATTCCGTGAAAGACGTATCCAGTAAGAAATTTTCTCAGCTCAAACTCAAATCTAAGACAGATTCACAGAATGTATACACGGGTCAACTAATAAAAATCCTGAGATTTGAGGCAAAACCAAGGAAAAGTGTTTATTACCTCAAAATATGCAATGAACAATTCCTTAAGCTAATACCACAGACATAATTATATATACATACATTGTATATCTATATTTAGCTCCATGCTAATACTCATAGCTGACAATTTGTAATTTGTCTACAAAATGATACATTATAAATTCTGTAAATGAATTAACGTAAGAAATAATCATTTTTTGAAACAAATCTTCAAATATACATGCAGTCGATTAAAGTGTAATCATAAAAGCCTGAGAAAATATTTAAGATCCGCGTAATAACGACGTCTTCATATACTTCAGTACTTGCAATAGTTACTTCCCTTTAATGAAATAACGCCGTTTATTACTGAAAATTCTTAGCGAGGGTAAACAAACCTAAACACACAAGATTGTTAATTCTGATGTCAGTAGCCGTAAACTAAGTACATCTGGTAAATTATATTCTATAGTGTTAAATAACTTTTTTTCAAGCAGATTTGGGAATGAAGTTGGGCACCACTCGCTAAACCAAAAAGTATCCTGTGACTGTGAGGTAGAAATTACATGTAACGATTCGCCACAGGGGCTAAAATACCAAATAAATATGTTATGCTTATTAAAATTAAAGTGGTGACACTGACAATTGTTATGGATAAAAAAACTTGCGTTATTTGAATCAGTTATCAGGTTATTATTATTTTCTAAATTATCGTTATATCCTGCCTTCCTGGCATGTTTTTACAGCAATGTCTAGATTCTATATTTGACATATGTATAACATATCTTTTATTCTAACATATTTATTCTAACATAATATGAAAATGGCAAAGCCTAAAAGCGAGCTCAATTTACTTTAACCATGAAAATAATAGTATCATTCATTTTTATTTTACATTTTCCTTTTTAAACCATTCATTCGATATTATATACTGGTCGGAGACCATCAACCGGACACTTTTGGAACATTTTTCGGTACAGATTTCATAATTTTTAACCTAGAGACCAAAAAATTTGATACAGTTCAGCTAGGTTCTTCTCCTAACTAACAAACTAGTTTGTTTATTTCTGATTGTATTGACACTTATATCTGAGGCTCGACAAGAAGGGTATCAAAATTACCTAAATTGTCTACACTACAGTACCATGTGTCCGGACAGATATGTACATGATGTGATTTAATTCAGATAAAATCTTGGGTGTTTTGATTTTGATTTGTAACATGATATACAATATGTCAGCAACAAATGCTGAAGTTTTGGATATTCTATTATTCACTCTGCAAATGATTAAAGCTGGTATATGAGGTCAGGCATTGCTTTCTTGACCCCCGAATTTCAACGTCAACATTCTTGAAATAGACATTAAAATATTACCATTTACGGAGGTTGAAATAAATTTATTTACTTAATTTTAAAAGAAACATGCACTAATTGTTGATAAAAAAAGTGACTGACAACAACTGAACAAAAATTATACTAAATTAAGCATTTCGGGGCCGTCCGGGTTTGGTGGTTGTCCGTTTTGGTGGTCCCCAACCAGTACACTGCTTCTATTTATTTGGATTCGCTGTCCTATTATGGTTCCTATAAAAGTGCGCAGGACACCAGTCTACGCATCCATTTTCGATCAAAATTCCTCGGCTTTAATCGTTATGTTGTGATTTGAAAAGTTGCGATGTGTCAATTCAGTACTTTCAATGAAAGTTTTCAAAACCATCAGTATCAAGTAGGTACTCGTGTTACCGTAAAGCTCACTTTGCGAGCTCGCTATTACTTTCTTGTAAATATACTCTTTATTATTATGCTTCTCATTAATAAATTAAAAATCTGATTACGAATTAACTTGGGCTGGGAAAAAATAAGGAATTTGATGTTCAATATTCGTTTTTCATATTCGAATATTCATTTTTACAACATTTGTTCCAACTCACATGACTTGACTGACAGTAATATGAATCATCGTAGCCTTATAGCTCCAATAACACATAATTATATTGAAACTTAACTTGTTTTAAATTTTTTTTTTATTTGTTACTAATTTTAGATAAGGTTTAAAATATTCTTAAGATAAATTTAGTTATGACGCAGTAAAAAGGAGTCTAATTTCTACGGAATAAATTCATTCTGATGAAATTTAGACACTTTATATGCTTTCATTATCCGCCGATTAATGCATGCCGATTTATATTTATATTTGGGGACAGGTACCCTACCCTGAGGAAGGGGAATTTCGCGTCGTTTTAAGGCAAAATTCAAAATTTTATGTTATCATGTATTTAGTGTATTTTTTACCACATTTATTCATTACACTTATTCCTACCATAGTTTCAATAGTTTGTAATTTTCCTACCATTGAAATCAATAGCTAGTATCAGAATCAAACAAATTACTTTAGTTGATTTATTTTAGAATTTGGAGGGGATTTTTTTCTGAGATAGGGGGAAAATACATATGGTCTTAATAGGGGAACGGTACCCATATTCGGCCCCAAAAACAACCAAACGAGTACCCTGCTTCTTCACAAAGTTTAAGAAAATTGTTTATTAATCAGAAAGATTATAACACAGAAAACAATAAATAAGATAATTAAAATCGGAAAAAATTATTTTATAAACTGTTAAACAAGTAAATTGCAAACTGTGAAACGGTGCCCTTTTGATCAACTTTAATAGACCCCAAAGTTTTCACAGTTAATTGGCGATAATCGTTGACACGGGTCATACAAACATATGAACACCTGGTCAATAAGAAGTCAAGGGTTTAATTTACCATGATCTTAATTGAAATTTGAAAGTTACATAAGACAAAACAAGATTGCATTTGAGAAAAATGCTATGCCACCGCAATAAAACAACACTAAATAGTAGTGTAGGAACAGATTTTTTTGTTTCTATACAATTGAAAATTGTCATAATGCATATCTAATTCTTATTATCAGATTAGTGGTTAAATCTATTGTTAACTCAATAAAAGATCAGAGTAGGAATATATCAATGCACTTGAGTCTAGTGAATTTGGTGGTGAAGGTCATATTTCACACAGCCTAAAATTTCATGACTGCATCAAAGGACAACATGTAATACACTTTGTCAAAATCTAGGTCAGCTGATATCAAAGTTCACTTTTAATTTTGACACTAGAGGCAAAATTTGAACAACTTTGGTAGAGTACCTATATATGATATCATTTAACAAATATTAAAGCTCTAAGCCTTGTACCTTCAGACAATAAGATTTTTTGATTTTTTACTATATGTATATATTGAAAAATCAAATGACCCGAGGCGGGGGCAATTTTGACCCCAGGGCTATAATTTTGAACAATCTGGGTAGAGGTCTATCAGACAAATGCCTTATGCAAAATATCTAAGCTCTAGGCTATTTGGGTCTTTACAAGAAGGTATTTTAAATTTTTACTATATGTACATATAGTGAAAACCATGACCCCCGGGGCAGGGCTGATTTTGACCCAGGGCTAATAATTTGAACAATATTGGTAGAGGTCTACCAGACAATGCCTTATGCAAAATATCTAAGCTCTAGCCTATGGGTCTTTACAAAAAGGTATTTTAAGTTTTTACTATATGTAACATATAGTGAAAATCAATGACCCCCGGGGTGGGGCCGATTTTGACCCCAGGGCTATAATTTTGAACAATCTTGGTAGAGGTCTACCAGACAATGCCTTATGCTAAATATCTAAGCTCTAGGCCTTTTGGGTCTTTACAAGAAGATTTTTTAAATTTATTCTTATAATTCCTTTTGGTTGCCATGGCAACCAGATTTCTGCATGGAATTAAATTCTTTGAACAACTTTGGAAGCCCTTCACCCAAGGATCAATCCTGCCAAGTTTGGTTGAAATTGGACTAGTGGTTTTTCACAAGAAGATTTTTTAAGTTCACTATATAATCTATATAACACACACACACACAAACAATCAAACGAACAAACACACACACACACACAGGTGAATCGCTATATGCCACCGCATCGCAGATGCTGCGGTGGCATAAAAAATAAAGATTCATGATTCTTTTTTTTCTTTTTTTCAAATATTCATAATTTATTATCCCCCGCCGATGGAATCGGGAGGGGGATATAGTTTTGGCGTTGTCCGTCCGTCCGTCCGTCCTTCCGTCCGTCCGTCCGAATTTCGTTTCCGGAGTAGTTCTCTGCAACTAATGGCTGGAATTCAACGACACTTTATGGGAATGTTGATCAGCATGTGAAGTTGTGCACCTGGGTATTTTCGTCTGGATATTTTTAGTATTTTTAGAGTTATTGCCCTTGACTTAGTAAAACGTCCGAATTTCGTTTCCGGAGTAGTTCTCTGCAACTAATGGCTGGAATTCAACGAAACTTTATGGGAATGTTCATCAGCATGTGAAGTTGTGCACCTGGGTATTTTCTTCTGGATATTTTTTGTATTTTTAGAGTTATTGCCCTTGACTTAGGTAAAATTTTGTAATTTTCAACTTGTGTCGCATGTAACTCAAAAGTATTTGACCTAGAAGTCATGAAACTTTACAGGAATGTTGATCAGTATGTGTAGTTGTGTACCTGGGTATTTTCATCTGGATATTTTTAGCATTTTTAGAGTTATTGCCCTTGACTTAGTAAAATTTTGTAATTTTTCAACTTGTGTCGCATGTAACTCAAAAAGTGTTTGACCTAGAGTCATGAAACTTTACAGGAATGTTGATCAGTATGTGTAGTTGTGCACCTGGGTATTTTCGTCCGGATATTTTTTACTATTTTTAGAGTTATTGCCCTTGACTTAGTAAAATTTTGCAATTTTCAACTTGTGTCACATGTAACTCAAAAAGTATTTGACCTAAAGTCATGATACTTTACAGGAATGTTGATCAGCATGTGTAGTTTTGTGCACCTGGGTATTTTCGTCTGGATTTATTTAGTATTTTTAGAGTTATTTGCCCTTGACTTAGAAAATGTTTGCAATTTTCAACATGTGTCGCATGTAACTCAAAAAGGATTTGACATAGAGTCATTTAACCTTATTGGAAAGTTGCTCAGCATATTTAGTTTGTTCCTGGGGTTTTGCTTGTGGATTTATCCAGTATTTGTAGAGTTATTTCCCTTGACTTAGTAAAAAACTGTTTTCATTATTTTGTTATTTGATCCTTGAGTGCTTGAGTTAGAATCAACCAACTTTACAGGAATAATGATCACTATCACTAAATTACGAATAATGAAGTCTGGAGATTAAGATGTTTTTACATCTAGGTGAGCTATTGTGATCCCCCACCGTCCGTCGTCATGCGTCATCAGCAATTTCTTTAAACAACATCTCCTCAGAAACAAATGACTGCACAGCAACCAAACTTTACAGGAATGATCTTAGGGTGGTCCCCTGCCAAAGTTGATCAAATGGTTCCGGTCTGTTGCATAGCCTTATGTCTTCAGTTGTTGTGTTAATAATAACCAGTACTCGGCGGGGGATATAAATTCAACGAATTTGCTTGTTCCTTTTTCAATGGTCGAATATTTGGTAGTGTTTCGAATATTCGAATATAATTCACGGCCCTAGAATTAACACTTTGTCAGTCATATGTCAAGTTAATTTTTAGCTCGACTATTCGCAGAATAATCGAGCTAATGCAGTCACCCATTTGTCGGCGTCGGCGTCCCTGTGGTTAAGTTTTTGTATGTAAGCTGGTATCTCCATAACTACTGAAGGGAATGGATTGAAACTTCACACACTTGTTCTCTGTGATTATCTAAGATGATTGGCACAAGTCCCATAACTCTGAATTGTTTTATTTCATAATTATGCCCCTTTTTCGACTTAGAAAATCTTGGTTAAGTTTTTGTATGTAAGCTGGTATCTCCATAAAACTACTGAAGGGAATGGATTGAAACTTCACACACTTGTTCTCTGTGATTATCTAAGATGATTGGCACAAGTCCATAACTCTGATTTGCTTTTTTTCATAATTATGCCCCTTTTTCGACTTAGAAATTCTTGGTTAAGTTTTTGTATGTAAGCTGGTATCTCCATAACTACTGAAGGCAATGGATTGAAACTTCACACACTTGTTCTCTGTGATTATCTAAGATGATTGGCACAAGTCCCATAACTCTGGTTTGCTTTTTTACATAATTATGCCCCTTTTTTGACTTAGAAATTCTTGGTTAAGTTTTTGCATGTAAGCTGGTATCTCCATAACTACTGAAGGTAATGGATTGAAACTTCACACACTTGTTTTCTCTGATTATCTTAGATGATTGGCACAAGTCCCATAACTCGGATTTGCTTTTTAACATAATTATGCCCCTTTTTCGACTTAGAAATTTTTGGTTAAGTTTTTGCGTGTAAGCTGGTATCTCCATAACTACTGAAGGGAATGGATTGAAACTTCACACACTTGGTCTCTGTGATTATCTAAGGTGATTGGTACAAGTCCCATAACTCTGAATTGTTTTATTTCATAATTATGCCCCTTTTTCGACTTAGAAAATCTTGTTTAAGTTTTTGTATGTAAGCTTGTATCTCCATAACTACTGAAGGGAATGTATTGAAACTTGAAGAGTTTGTACCTTTTCGGACAATTTTATGTATTCATATAGGTAAGCATTATTATACTCAATGAAACACCCTTGTGACAAATTTTCGAATAGTCGAGCTTTACTGTCCTCCGACAGTTCTTGTTTTTTTTAAGTTTATTTAACATGAAAGTGACATTGTGCCCATCCATGAGTATATAAAGAGTGAACAGGTGAAAGCCAAAATAAGTTTACATTTTGCCAATTTTATAATTTATTTTGCATGAGCAATATTACTCGCCTGGCTAAAGGAATTTCTATAAATAACCATTGGAATTTACCTGTAACATTCAATGCATAAAAAGAGTGGGACAGTCTTTTTAGCTCACCTGTCACAAAGTGACAGGGTGAGCTTTTGTGATCGCTTTTTGTCCGGCGTCCGTCCGTCTGTCGTCCGTCCGTAAACTTTTACTTTAAATGACATCTCCTCATAAACCACTATGCCAATTTCATCCAACCTTCACAGGAATGTTCCTTTGGTGGTCACCTTTGAAAATTGTTCAAAGAATTTAATTCCATGCAGAACTCTGGTTGCCATGGCAACCGAAAGAAAAAAACTTTAAATATCTTCTTTTAAAAAACCATAAGAGCTAGAGCTTAGATATTTGGCATGAAACATCTTCTAGTGAGTGTCTACCAAGTTTGTTCAAATAAAAGCCCTCGGGTCAAAATTGGCCCTGCCCCGGGGGTCATTGATTTTCCCTATATGCATATAGTAAAAACTTTAAAAATCTTCTTTTAAAGAACCCAAAGAGCTAGAGCTAAGATATTTAGCATGAAATATGTTCTAATAAGTGTCTACCAAGTTTGTTCAAATAAAAGCCCTGGGGTCAAAATTGGCCCCGCCCCGGGGGGTCATTGATTTTCCCTATATGCATATAGTAAAAACTTAAAAAATCTTCTTTTGAAGAACTCAAAGAGCTAGAGCTAAGATATTTAGCATGAAACATGTTCTAATGGGTGTCTACCAAGTTTGTTCAAATAAAAGCCCTGGGGTCAAAATTGGGCCCCGCCCCGGGGGGGTCATTGATTTTCCCTATATTGCATATTAGTAAAAACTTAAAAAATCTTCTTTTAAAGAACTCAAAAGAGCTATGGCTAAGATATTGAGCATCAAACATGTTCTAATGGGTGTCTACCAAGTTTGTTCAAATAAAAGCCCTGGGGTCAAAATTGGCCCCCGCCCCAGGGGGTCATTGATTTTCCCTATATGCATATAGTAAAAACTTAAAAAATCTTCTTTTAAAGAACCAAAAGAGAGTAGAGCTAAGATATTTAGCATCAAACATGTTCTAATAGGTGTCTACCAAGTTTGTTTTCAAATAAAAGCCCTGGGGTCAAAATTGGCACTGCCCCGGGGGGGCCCGGGGGTCATTGATTTTCCTTATATGTGTATAGCAAAAACTTAAAAAATCTTCTTTGAAAAAAAACCCAAATAGCTAGAGTTAAGATATTAAGCATGAAACATCTTTTAGTGAGTGTCTACAAAGTTTGTTCAAATAAAAGACCTGGGGTCAAAATTGGCCCCGCCCCGGGGGTCATTTGAATTTTCT